>NW_006921816.1:1280755-1285412 GCF_000298275.1 Orycteropus afer afer
CTGATATTATCCTTTTTATTTCAGTTGGTTCTGTTGTGATGTCACCCATTTTGTTTCTTATTTGTGTTATTTATATTCTCTCCCTCTTTTCCTTTGTTAAATTTGCCAGTGGTTTGTCAATTTTATTGATGTTTTCAAAACACCAACTTCTGGTCTTGGTGATTTTTTTCTATTACCCTTTTATTTTCTGTTTCATTGATTTCTGCTCAAATCTTGATTATTTCCTTTGTTCTGGTGACTATAGGCTTTCCTTACTGTTCTCTTTCCAATTGTTGGAGATGTTGATTTAAAGTGTTGATTTTCGCTCTTCTTTTTTGATGTGTGCATTTATTGCTATAAATTGGCCTCTGATCATTGCTTTTGCGGTGTCCCAATGATTTTTGGTATGTTATATTTTCATTCTCATTTGATTCAATAAATTTTTGAATTTCAATTTTTATTTCTTATCTTACCCATTCTTTCTTAAGGAGGGTATTGTTCAGTTTCCATATTTTTACTCTTTTTCCATTGATCTTCCTATTGTTGATTTGTAATTTGATGGCAGTATGATCTGAGAAGATGTTTTGCAGTATTTCAATGTTTAAAATTTATGGAGGCTTGCTTTGTGGCCTAACATATGGTCTATCATGGAAAATGTTCCGTGTACACTGGAAAAGAATGTATATTGTGTTGTTGTTGGGTGAAGTGCTCTGTAGATGTCTATACGGTCAAGTTGGTGGATTGTATTGTTTAGCTCTTCTGCATCTTTGTTGAGTTTCTTTCCAGTTGTTCTATTTTTCATTGAAAGTGGTGCATTAAAGTTTTCCACTATGTCTGTGGAATCGTCTATTTGACTTTTCAATTCTTTTAAAGTCTGATTTATGTATTTTGGGGCTCTTTCATTGGGTCTATAGATATTTATTATGGTTATATCTTCATGTTCAATTAATCCTTTAATCATTATATAATGTACTTCCTTTTGTCGTATGGTGTTTTTTGTCTTAAAGTCAATTTGATCAGAAATTAATATTGCCACTCTTGCTCTTTTACAGTTGACATTTGCTTGATATATCTTCCAACCTTAGATTTTTAGTCCATTTTTGTCTTTGTCTCTAAGGTGTGTCTCTTCTAGGCAGCATATTGATAGGTTTTGTTTTCTTATCCAATCTGCAACTCTGTCTCTTGAGTGGTGCATTTAATCCATTAACATTCATTGTAATTATTGACAAGTATGAATTGGTTGCTGTCATTTTGTTATGTGTTTTTTCATGGTGTGCCTGGTTTCTTTTTTCCATAATATTTTCTGTGCTGAGCTCATTATGTTTATGGATTTTGTTGTCACTTCCTTTGTTGCTGCTTTAGTATTTGCTGAATATTTGTTCTTGTCCTCTTTTTGATTGTGATGTGAAGGGTTATCACTTTTCTTTGAGGTTACCCTATGATTTATAATTTTCTCCCCAGGATTCAAACAGTCTATTCTATCTTGCAACTCTCTTGACTTCCTCCCAATTTAGAAGTTCTGTAACTATAGAGTATTTTCCCTCCTTTTGGTTTGTAGTTGTCCTCACTTGCCAATTGATGTCTCTGGTTCCCTGTTTACAATCTTGTAGGCTTATTTTACTTTGGATATGTCCATGGCTGTGGTTTCTGGTTTATATCATCTTGTGTATTAATGGTCAGTTGTTATTTACTATTTTTGGTTCTCTGTTCAAAGGACTCCCTTTAGTATCTCTTGTAAGGTTGGTCTGGATTTGACAAATTCCCTTAGTTTCTGCTTATCTGGAAATCTCCTAATTTCACCATCATATTTGTGGGACAATTTTGCTGGGTGTACAATTCTTAGGAGCTCTGATAGCATAGTGCCTAAGGCACTTGACTGCTAACCAGAAGGCTGGTGGTTCAAATCCACCAGCCACTCCTCAGAAGGAAGGTTGAGCAATCTACTTCCATGGGATACTGCCTTGGAAACCCAAGGACATGTCGCTATGAGTCGGGGCCAACTCGATGGCACATAACAACAACAACAACAACAACAACCCATAATTCTTGGTTGAAAATTGTTCTCTTTCAGGGTTTTATATATACCATCCCATTGCCTTCTCACTTGCATGGTTTCTACTGAGAAATCAGAGCTTATTCTTACTTGTTGTCCTTTGTAAGTAACTTTTTGTTTTTCCCGTGCTGCTTTCAGGATTCTTTCTTTTTCTTTGGTTTTAATGAGTTTGATGATGATATGTCTTGGTGATTTTCTTTTGGGGTCTATCCTGTTTGGGATTTGTTGGACTTCCTGAATGAATATATATTCTCATCTTTCATCATATCAGGGAAGTTCTCCAACAAATTTTGAACAATTTTCTCTGTGGTTTTATTATTCTTTTCCTGTTCTGGAATTCCAATGACACGTGGGTTATTCCTTTTGATGGTATCCTATGTGAACCTTAGGCTATCTTCATTTTGTTTTGATCTTTTTTCTGATTGATCCCTTCCCAAAGAAGTATTCAGGTATTTTTCTTCCATCTCATTAATTCTGTCTTCCATTGCATCAGTTCCACTCCTTTGCCCTTCCAATGTGTTATCTATTTCTGACAATTTAGTATTAATCTTCTGTATTTCTATCTGTAGATTTTGAATCATTTTTAATTTTTCATTTATTTTTTCATTTTGTTCTTGTATTTTCTTCCAAAATTCTTCTAGGGTTTTGTCTGTTTTCCTTAGTCTGCATCTTAGTCCTTTGAAGATACCTAAATATAATTCTTTTGAATTCCTTCTCAGAGAGTTCCAATGTTGCTTCTTCCTCAGGTATGTGTTCTGTATACACATACAGGATGTATACACATCCTGCTCCCTTGTTTCTACCACTTTATCTTGCTTCTTTGTTTGGACTGTGATGGTCTGTTGTCTCCGAGGCATCATGATGTTTTTGTATTTAGATATCTGTTAACTATTTGTGAACAGCAGCCAAGGGTGAGTCAGGCTCTTCTTAGTAGTTGTTTATCATTGGTCCATTGGTGGAGAAAGAAGGGGTCCTCTCACTCAGTAAATGATGCTGTAGGAAGTATGGGTGTAGTTGTGCCATATGGGGACTGTTGCTGTCTTTCACTCAGTTAGACAAAAGTAACAATTGAATAACCATAAAAAAAGTAAAAGCACATGGACAAAATACACACCATGTAATCACACAGGAACAGTAACCAGAAAAAGAAAAAAAGAAAAGAAAAACCTGCACTATCTGGGGAGAGGGCAATAAGAGAAAAAAGGTAGAGAAGGAGAATAATGAAGAAAAAAATGGGAAAAACAAGAATTGGGGTTAACCACAAGAAACAACAATAAAAATTGCAAGCAGGAGCAGGGAAAAGAAAAAAAGCTGAAAACTAGAACCTGGGAGGGGAAGAATAAAGAATAATAGTAAAAAGGACAAAAGTACTACTAATAGTAGTAGTTTAAAACAAACAAACTGAAAAACAGAAAATGAAAAATTGGGGCCAGGTGGGGCAGGGCACCCAGGCTTTGTCCAAGCACACAGACTGGGATGCAATTCCTGTCAACCCAGAAAGTGAGTGGGAGTGAGGGATGGCCGCACATCCATTCACCAAGAGGGTGTGGGGTATAAGAGTAACCAGGGGGATGTCCCACCTTTCCAGTCGTCTGGGTCCACAATGTCCTTGGGGTTCCTGGCAAGTGGAGCCTGTTCTTAAGTCCCTGGAATCTAGGAGAATGCTGTCACTTTAAATATCCAAAATGGTGAAGCCACTTGTAAACCTTCAAAATGGCTGCACCCTCTGGACAGACAAAAGTCCACAGTTCATCCTGCCTTCCTCTTTGCTGCTTACCCTGTTATTCTCCTGCCACAACAGCAGTCCTCCGTGCAGTCCCTGGCTCACTGGGCCAATTTTTAGGTTAATTCTTAGGTCCTACCACCACTCAGCAATATCCAAGCTGTCTGTGCCATCAGGATCGCTGCCAGACCACAGCTCCATATGTCTCCTTTTTTGGTGTTTTCATGCAAATTCTTCCACTAGTTGGAGTTTACTCCACTCTATATCCTTCCCTTCAAGGTTCAGGGGTCCAGGGTTATCTTCTGAATCTGTGTTAACTGGTTCCCCTTTTCTTTGTTGAAGAGGGTCTGTGCAGTCTTTCTGCCATCTTACCGGAAGTCCAAAAGACTTCTTTTCTATTTGTGGTATTTCTGTTATAGTAGCACTAGATAACTGAGACAGGTAGTACTCATAGATTCCAGAAATTAGGACTTGGATATCTTTGGGGGCCATTATTCAGCCTACCATAGTCAATGACTGTTAACTTTGGCTTAGGGCCTCCAGGATACTAGGGCTTTGGGTTAGCATTTTCTTTCCTCTCATGCTAGCAAGGTTTCTGCCTTTGCTGCAAGCATATCATCCTCACACATGTGAAACCAAAAAGGCAATGCTCATCTGCCTTCTTTTTTTTTTCTTTCTTTTTCATGAAGGACAGTCTTTTCTAAGAAGCTCCCCAGCAACTTCCAATTAAAATCTTTCATCAGAACTAGGTCATGTCTACAGCACTAGTCCAACAGCAGGAGAGGGGATATCTGCCCTGAGCACACATAACTCCTGCACAACAGCTAAAAAAAAAAAAAAAAAAACCTCATTGCTGTCAAGTCATATCTGACTCACAGCGACCCCTCCTTGGGTTTCCAAGG
>NW_006921816.1:1285512-1290809 GCF_000298275.1 Orycteropus afer afer
CATTAAAAACTCATTGCTGTCAAGTCATATCTGACTCATAATGACTGCTCCTTGGGTTTCCAAGGCGGTATCACTACAGAAGTAGATTGCCCAACCTTCCTTCTGAGAAACAGCTGTGGGTTTGAACCACCAGCCTTCTGGTTAGCAGTCAAATGCCTTAGGAAATTTGCCACAATAGCTTAATAAAATTAAAATCCTGTTAGTCAGGTAGAAGGGGAATAGGTGGGAAATACTTGCTAGATGGGCAACATCAGGGTTTTTCCCAGTCTTAAATGTTCAAATTAAGCTGGATTTTAAATAAATAAATAAATAATAACTACTCACTGGCGTCAAGTCAATTTGACTCATAGTGACCCCTCCTTGGGTTTCTGAGCCAGTATCTCTACAGAAGTAGATTGCCCAATCTTCCTTCCAAGGGGTAGCTGAGGGGTTTGAACTACCAGCCTTCTAGTTAGCAGTCAAATGCCTTAGGCACTACACCACCAGAGCTCCTCCTAACCTGAATAGTGAAATGAAATAAAGCAGTCTCTGATAGCTGGGGGTTAATCTGGCACTCACAGGTAGTCTTCATGATGCTAAGAGCTGTTGGTACTTACAGCAAGGCCATGGTATTTTTCTGTTAAACATAAATAATTTCACAGAACACCAACATTTGACAAAGCTTCTCTGTGACTTTGATGGATGAAGATAAAACATGGTCATTCTGTAACTACATTTGAGCTCTCTCTCACTCTTAACATTCACACAACCCAAGAACACTGTGCAAATCACAAAGTAACCAAATATCTTGCTTGCTTTTTTTCTTTTTTTCAATCCTCAGAATATAACAGCTCTCTTCCAACTTCCTTCTTGTGGTTACCTTCTCCCTGTGTCCCTCTTTCCCATGCATTCTTACCTCACTAGATTTCTCCCTGTGTTGATGCTGCCCTTCTGATCTCTCATGGCCAATTGTTCTAAGGAGTGTACCTGCCTGGTGTAATTGTTCACCTTGTAGGTTTATCTATTGTTGACTGGAATTTAAGCCATGGTAGTGAATTTAATTCCAGGCCTGAACATCCTGCTTTCTTAGAATCTAGTGACTAGCTTCTATCAGATAGAATAAAGTGGAAGTGACAGTGTGTACTTCAGAGGCTAGATCATAAAAGGCACTGAGATATATTCCTCATATGCTTTCTCTCTGGAACACTCACACTGGGGTAAGTAAACCATGTTGTGAGCAGCCCTGTGGAAAGGTACCGAGGCCTCCTGCCAACAACTATGTGAGTAAGGTTGGAAACTGAACTTGAGCCCTGGGAAAGTCTTCAGAGACTACAGTCTCAGCTGACAGAATAATTGAAATCTTAGGAGAGGCTCTGATCTGGAACTACCCAGCTAAGCCTTTCCTGGGTTCCTGACCCTCAGAAATTCTGAGATAATAAGTAATAGTTGTTTAAAACTACTCGGTCTTGGAATAATTTGTTACACAGCAAAGATAACTAAGACATCTGCCTGAAATATATGGCTACCAATTCTTTACCAATTTCAGGTTCATTCTTCTTTCTTCTTTAGACTTTCTTGATTAAAGTTATTCAAATGCCCAATCATTGGATGCTGCTTCCTGCCAGTATCTGATTCAGAGCAAAGCCTCATTTCCTTGAATCTTACCCAGAGACACCTAACACAAGCTGAAACTAAGTCCTTCCAAACATCTTCTTACCAAGATGTCATATGGTTCACAAAGGTATACTCTCATTGCAACAAGGAAATAAATCCAACTTTATTTGATTATTAGTAGGTTCCTGGTGAACCTATATGGGAAAACATCAATAGTCATTTGAATTTGTATCAGGCAATAGGCTTTCTGCACTGTGCATGGATAAAAATTAATTCAAGCTTTAATAGACATATTAATAAAAATATTAACTAACATCTACTGAATACTTATTGTATGTTAGATGCTATGCTAAGTGCTTTACAAGCATTGTATCATTTTACTCTAGTAAAACAACTTTATGAAGTGGTTAATGTCATTATACTGACACTATAGATGAGTAAACTGAGTGACCCCTCCTTGGGTTTCCGAGGCAGTGACGCTATGAAGATAGATTGCCCAACCTTCCTTCTGAGGAGTGGCAGGTGGGTTTGAACCACCAGCCTTCTGGTTAGCAGTCAAGTGCTTTAGGCACTGTGCTACCAGCACTCCTGAGGTTAAGTAAATAATACAATGTCACACTTCCAGGAAGTGGTGGGATTTGAGTCCAAATTTTCCCTAGACCAACACTTCTATTAGTTGATTATCTCCTACCACTGTAGTATCTGTGTCCCTCATATCTACCATTATATCTACTTAAATATAATAGTCAGCCTCTCTGTAATATCTCCTTTAGGCTAATAGCCAGCTACCCCATAAGATGGCACTGTATCTGAGGTCCTTCCCCCACATCTTCCATAGATTAAAATTCTTAGGAGATTTAAGTGCAAACATCTTTGCTGATAGTAAAATGTATACTCTACTTTTTCTAACTCAGTAAAAAATTGCAAGAAGGAATAACACACACAGTTTTGTAAACTGCTATTTCTCTTTTCCCACTTGTTTCCATTTCCTACTTCCCACAAAGAATAAATTCCCCCCTGGAGCCAGACAACTAAAGGAGTAGAGGCCTGGGAAATGATGGCATGGCACCAAGGAAGAGGATAACATTGGAATGAAGGATGGTGGCTGAGGAAGATGAGATCCTTCCAGTGAACAGACTTTGAGAGAAGAGTTGAATGCATCTTAACCAAAAGAAGAAAATCAGAAATTAGGAGTTGTCTGAATGAGAACATTCCCAAGGAAGGCTCTGAAATGAACCATGATCCTTTTTTGTCTCAAAATCTCTCTCACACCTCTCCATTTCTGAGTTTGTCTGAAAGGACTCTAAACCATCATTCCCCTCATTCATTTAGATATTCTCTTAACACTGGCTCAGTATCATAAAAACAAAAATGACAACAAAAACAAAAGCCCAAACCCATTGCTGTTGAGTTGACTCTGACTCATGTCAACCTGATATGTAATGGAGAATTGTTCCATAGGATTTTCTTGGTCGTAATCTTTATAGAAACTGATCATCAGGTCACTCTTCTTCAGTGCCATTGGGTGGGTCTGAATGTTGTTGTTGTTGATATGTGCCATCAAGTCAGACCTGACTCATAGTGACCCCTCCTTGGGTTTCCGAAGCAGTATCACTACAGAAGTAGATTGCCCAACTTTCCTTCTGAGGAGTGGCTGGTGGGTTTGAACTGCCAGCCTCTGGTTAGCAGTCAAGTGGTACTATGCTACCAGATCTCCTATTATAACCATTTGTACCACCCAATCATCATATGATGCACAAAATAAACACACATTATAGTATGGTACAAAACATGAAGGACTCCCTGAGTGGTGCAAATGCTTAAGCACTTGACTACTAAATGAAGGGTTGGTGGTTGGAAACCAGCCAGAGTAACCTCAGAAGAGAGACCTGGATATCTGCCTCCAAAAGGCCACAGTTTTACTCTGTACACATTGTGTCATTATGAGGTGGATTCAACTCAGTGGCAGCAAACAACAATAGAAAACATAAGGTATACTCATATGAAAAGTTTAGTGAAAACATAAGCAGCTAATACTAATTTTTTCAAAAAAAGTGTTACATTAATTCAGAGGTAAAGGGTGCCACACACTTTGGGATGGTCATAGAGGTAGGCAATCCCCAAGAATGGGTCTTGCCAGATAAAATTTTGAATATTTAGTCTTGAATTTCCTCTATTTCACCAGTCTTTGCTGTGTCTCATACCAGATTGCCTTATACAGCCCAAGTTTCCAGCAGTAGCCCTCCATTCTTGAAATATGTTCAGATCTGGGTGTTTCACACATCCTTCTTCCCTAATTTAGCAGTTGCCATGGAGTAGAACTCGTCCGTTGGGTTTTCAATGACTAATTGTATGGAAGGAGTTCTCTAGACCTTTCTTCTAAGGTGCCTCTTGGTGGACTTAAACTGCCAAACTTCTGGTTAGCAGCCCTTGCCAAAGGCTTAACTATTTGCACCACCCAGGGACTTTTCTCCTCTGACTAGTCTCCTCCTTTCCAGTCTAATTTTGCTCTACAATTTAACAAACAAATGTGGACTCATGGATTAAAATAGTACTATGCTTTGGAAACTTGCTGGTTCAAGATTGCTTCCACTGCTCTCACTCACTGCTGTCAAGTCAGACATTGAAAAACACTAGTGAGTCACTTTGGGACAGTCAGGTCTGTCCCTAGTCCCACCAGTAGCCTTTGTTTTGTGTTCACTTTGGGATCCCAGCTTCAGCAGCCTAACCTGACTTCAGGCTGAAACACAACCCTTGTGGAAAAGCAGTTTCTGACCCCTTCCTCTCTTCATTCACCCTAGCGGAGGTGTGAAAGTCAACAAAACAAATTAGGTCAATCTAAAATGATTCATCATGGTAAGCATTATGTACTACTTTTGAGTGTACTGTTTACTTTGGAATAGTTTCTGTTAAAGAGAAAATCAAAAGAAGACTGTGCAACATAAATGTTTTTCTTATATTTGAATGATCATGTCATAAAATTTAAAATATTATTGATTCATCCTAAAAATACTAATGATATATTTTTCATCACACCTTTCTAGGGCTTTCTAGATCAAATGATTTGCTTTGTCATTTTCATCATGATTCATTTGCAGGGTTTCGTAGTGAAAAAAATAATAAGTCTTGGAGTTTGAATCTGAGCTTGGCCAAGTACTAGCCTTGTGCAAGTTAGTATGCTTCTGAGAGTCTCAGTAATAAGGCAAGGCTTGAAGGGGTATTAAAAGCATTGAATAAGAAAATGTAATTAAAATGCACTTTTTAGGTACTTACTAAAATAAGTAAGTGGTTTTCTAATCATTATTTTGGAGTAGAATATCTTCAGTTTTCAACCCATATACCTACAGACATATTTAAGTTAATACAAATCTTCTGAGTGACACTGATTTATTCTTCAAGACTCCCTCTCAACTCTGCTCTGTGCCCAGGATAGACGGACTAAGGTGGACAAGTTTACGGGCTCCCTTGCCCTCTGGCTGGATTTTGGTAAGAGGGTAGAGGGCAGGAGAAGAATGAGGTAAAGAGTCACGTTGAGTATTTATTCTCCCAGGTGCCTCTCTGTTGAGTCCTTCAACCAAAGGACACACATATAGCTTCCCACAGCTTTTTCTCTTTCTAAAACTAGTTGCTATTGAGTCAATTCCAACTCATGGGGTCTGTGATGGTTATGTTTTTGTGTCAGCTTGGCTGGGCTTGGTTGAGTG
>NW_006921816.1:1292150-1303539 GCF_000298275.1 Orycteropus afer afer
GCCTGGTTGAGTGGCTGGGCAGCTGGTGGTAGTTATTCCCCATGATGAGACTGGCAATCAACTCCATGGTGGGATCTACCACAAGCAGCTGATTACTAAATGAAAGCTGCCTTTGGGATGTGGTCTGCTTCCTGTATTTAAGGAGAAGCCTTGGGAATGGTCTCTAGCCTATGGCATGCTTGGACCCTGCATGTAGCTGTGTCGTTGCTCAGCAGCCTGCTATGCTCTGCCGGCCTTGGGACTTACAATGGACTTAAGTTAATGGCCTGCCATGTGGTTTGGTAACATCGGGACTGCTTTTTTACATGTCAAACTTGGGGCTTCTCAGCCTTAGCAGCCTGCAGCTATCTGAGTGAAGAAATGCCTCTAGCTCCAGTGAGCCGGGAGCAGGAGGTGGAGCTGGACTCCAAGGTTGAGGGGCTTCCACCAGCCCCTAGAGCCTGACACTTTGAACTTGGACTTAAAGCCTCCAAATTGTAAGAATAAACTCCTGTTTGTTAAGGCCATCCCATTTGTGGTATATTCTCGTCAGAGTGGCACTAGGTAACCAGAACAGGGCCCTAAGTGTGTCAGAGTAGAACTGTGCTCCATAAGGTTTTCAATGGCTCAGTTTTCAGAAGTAGATCACCAGGCTTTTCTTCTGAGATACTTATGAAACCTATGGGTGGACTTGAACCTCCGTTTTGGTTAGCAGCCAGGCACATTAACCATTTGCACCACCTGAGGTCTTCTCTCAATCCCTCTCTCTCTCTCTCTCTCTCTCCCTCTAAGGTCTAGTAAATGCATCCTTTCTCCCATCACTTGCTGGCTCCAAGGCACTAGACTATTTATTCCTTGTGGCTTTTTAAAAATCCTGTGCACATATTTATAAACATCTACTAAAATGCTCCTCAAAAACTCATTTTGAAGAAAACATCTATTTCTTGCCAGATCAGAAATGACACAATAATTGTTACACTTTCTGTTTTTATTACTTCCAAATTTCATTAGATTTTGTTTCAATGGTAGATTATACATATGATTATTAATCAGGTTCTTCCTTGAGACTTGCCATCATCACTAATAGAAATATTTGTTCTAGAGAAGGTTTGGCTGAACAGAGGCTTTGGTTGCAAACAGAACTGGGTTCTTGTCATGGCTCTGCCATTTACAAACCATGTGGTCTATATAAGACTTCTTTCTAAGCCTCAGTTTTCTCATCTGTAAAATAAGAATAATAATAGTTCCTACCTCACAGGATGGTTGTAGGGATTAAATGAAATAAATACACATAAATTATTTAGCATAGTCTAGAACACGGTTGGAGCTCTGGTAGCATAGTGCCTAAGGCACTTGACTGATAACCAGAAGGCTGGCGGTTCAAACCCACCAGCCACTCCTCAGAAGGAAGGTTGGGCAATCCTACTTCCGTAGTGATACTGCCTCGGAAACCCAAGGAGGGGTCGCTATGGGTCGGGGGCGACTCGACGGCAAATAACAACAACAACAACAGAACATGGTTAAGCATTCAATTAATATTAGTTAATATTATAATGTTTAGAATAGGAAAATAATTCCCAGATGGCCCTAAATGAGCTACCAAATCTCCCTTTAGTACCAGAACATTTCAGGCTATGGTAAAGTTACAGAAAAATCAGGCGTGTCTAATGCCAGACTGAAAGGGGAACATAATGTCTGAGTGCTGGAAAAGCTGTCATCATCTTCTGGCTATGGAGCAAGCCTTTACTTATGTCTTGGATCCATAGCTATTTTTCCTTAAACCTGCCTCTGCACCAATCCAAAAAACCCAACCCATTGCCATTCAGTCAATTTCATCTCATAGTGATCCTACAGGGCAGAGGAGAACTGCCCTGTAGAGTTGCTAGGCTATAATCTTTATGGAAACAGACTGCCACATCTTTCTCCAACAGAGCAGTTGGTAGGTTCATACCATTGACCAGGAAAGACTTTTTATAAAATATAAAATATAAGCCCCTACTTCAGAGTTATAAACATTCTGATTCAATAGGCCTCGAGTAGGGCCTGAGCATCAGAATTTTTGCAAAGCTCCTCAAGTGCTTCAGATGTTCAGTTTGGGTTGTGAGTTCTACCCTTTGGCCACAGACACTGGTACAGCAGCCCTGGGTTATGCGCTATAGCCCTTCTCTGGTCCATAGTTGGCCAGGGTTCAATCATATCACCCTTCAAATAAAGCAAATATGTAGAGAATCCTAACATTTACCCCCAAGACAGGATTACCAGCCATAGACTAGAGGTAGGGGCAGTTGCTTCAGCTTAGGAATAAAATGTTGGGAAAATACTAATAAACCTAGTATTCTCTAGGGGAAACTGTCAAATTGCTGATTCCTACATCTGGCTCTAGGTCTGTTAGAGTATAGTTCTTTCAGGGTTACTGCTATTGTTAGCTGCTGTTATGTTGGCCCCTGACTCATGAATACACCATGGACAATGAGATTGGACCATTGGGTGATGGCCAAGCATGAGGTGCATTGGCTAGGAACTGAACCTGTGTTTCCCTCATGGAAGGTGAGAATTGTACCACTGCCTTCTCAGAGCTACTGTAGCTTTCTAAGCTTGTCTGGAAACTTAGTGCCCGTCACTATCTGAAGCTTCTCTGTGCTATCTCTTTATCAGCCCACTGTCTGACCAGAAGAAACTGTCTCTAAGCCAAGAATCTTCTCTCACCTCCTCCGCTCAGTCCTATGTATTCATTCCTTCACTCTTTTGCTCACTGAGTCATTCAGTAAAATTTACTGAACTATCACAGAGATTGGATTCCAATCATATACCTGGAGCCTCTCTCAGAAAACGATCTTTCTGTCTCAGACTTCTAACGAACACTCTTTCTCTCCCCACCCTCCCCTCTCAGAATCTATGTGGCAGGTTCATTAATGTTTTTCTTTAAAGCTTTCTTTGAAAAGCAACGGTTCCCAAGCATAAAAAAAAAAAAAAAAAAAGTTGATGGCCTCAGCCCCAAATTAGGCCAATTAAATCAGAATTTTAAGGGGTGAGCCTAGGCATTAGCATTCTTAAAGTCCCTAAATGATAGTTTGGTGCACCTGGCATTGAGAATCTCTCTTCTGAAGTATTTATTATCTTGAAAGAATAACTTGAGAGTCTATGGGAGCCTACATTGGTTTAATATTTATCTACGACTTGACAGCAGTTTTTTTTTTTTTTTTCCTTTCCTGGTATGCTTATCCTGAGATGCAGTACTACAAGTACTTATAGTGTCACTTTAATTAAGAGAAATTGAACATCACTGAGACTACTAGTAAGTAGTCATCCTATGGTGTAGACCCCTAGAACCAGGAAAGGGAGGGAGCAGGCGCAGCCTCAGGGACCCCAGGAGCAGCAGGATATCCAGGTAAAAAGGGGTGGGAGGCAAGGCTAGGCCCCAAGCCCCCTAGCACCAGGAAAGGGAGGGAGCAGGAGCAGCCTCGGGAACCTCAGGAGTGGCAGGATATCCAGGTAAAAAGGGGCAGGAGGTAAGACAGGCCCCAAGCCCTCTAGAGCCAGGAAAAGGAGGGAGGGGCTGGGGACCACAAAGTAGCAGGTTCCAGGTGGGAATTAGGTAAGGGAAGAGTGCAGAGGTTTCCTACATCTAAGGGAAACAAATTTGTCTGACAGTTTGTCATCCTGTGAGGCTTGTACATTGCTGTGAAGCTTGAGGCTATGCCACCGGTGTTTCAGATGCCAGCAGAGTTGCACATGGTGCACAGGTTTCAACGCAGCACACAGACTAAGATAGACTAGGAAGAAGGAAAAGGCCATCCACTTCTCAAACATTTGCCAGGGACAACCTTATGAATAGTAAAAAACACTGTCTGATACATTACTGGGCAACTTTATGAATAGCTTGGAAACATTGTCCAACACAATGCAGGAAGTCAAGCCCCTTGGGTTGGAAGGCACTCAGAATAGGACTGGGAAAGAGCTGCCTCATCAGAGTAGAACCAATCTTAATGATATGGATAAAGTAAGTCTTTCAGGACCTCCATGGGCTGACGTGGCATGACTCAAATTGAGGAGAAACAGCTGCAAACATCCATTAATAATCAGAACATGGAATGTATGAAGTATAAATCTAGGAAAATTGGAAGTTGTCAAAAATGAAATGGAACACATAAAGATTGATATCGTAGGCATTAGTGAGCTGAAATGGACCAGTTTTGGCCATTTTGAATCAGACAACCATATGATCTACTATGCCGGGAATGAAAAATTGAAGAGGAATGGCGTGACATTCATCATCATGAAGGATGTTTCAAGATCTGTCCTGAAGTACAATGTTGTCAGTAATAGGATAATAACTATATATCTACAAGGAAGACCCATTAATACTACTATTATTCAAATTTATGCACCAACCACCAAAGCCAAAGATAAGGAAATGGAAGATTTTTATCAACTTCTATAGTCTGAAATTGACTGAACATGCAATCAAGATGTGTTGCTTTTCACTGGTGATTGAAATGAAAAGGTTGGAAACGAAGAAGAATCACCCATGGCTGGAGAATTTGGCTTTGGTGACAGAAATAATGCTGGAACTCCCATGGTAGAATTTTGCAAGACCTATGACTTATTCATTCCGAAAACCTTTTTTCAACAACACAAATGGCAACTATACACGTGAACTTCACCAGATGGAGTACACAGAAATCAGATTGGCTACATCTGTCACAAGAGGAGATGGAAAAGCTCAATATCTTCAGCCTAAACCAGGCCAGGAGCTGATTGTGGAACAGACTTGCTCATATGCAAGTTCAAATTGAAGATGAAGATGATTAAAACAAGTCCACAAGAGCCAAAATATGACCTTGAATATATCCCTCCAGAATTTAGAGACCATCTAAAGAATAGATTGATGCACTGAACACCAATGACCAAAAACCAGAAGAATTGTGGGATGATATCAAGAGCATCATCCATGAAGAAAGCAAGATGTCACTAAAAATATGAGAAAAGAAGAGAAGACCAAAATGGATGACAGAAGAGACTCTGAAACTTGCCCTTCAGTGAAGAGTAACTAAAGCAAATGGAATAACAAGATAAAAGAATTGAACAGAAGATTTCAAAGAGCAACTTGAGCAGAGAAAGACAATTTCTATAATGAAATGTACAAAGATTTGAGATAGAAAACCAAAAGGGAAGAACATGCTCAGCATTTCTCAAGCTGAAAGAATTGAGGAAAAAATTGAAGCCTCAAGTTGTAATACTGAAAGATTCTATAGGCAAAATATTGAATGATGCAGGAAGCATCAAAAGAAGATGGAAAGAATACACAGAGTCACTGTACCAAAAAGAACTGGTCAATGTTCATCCACTTCAGGAGGTGGCATATGTTCAAGAACCAATGGTATTGAAGGAAGAAGTCAAAGCTACATTGAAAGAATTGGTGAACAAGGTTGCTGGAATTGACAGAATACCCATTGAGATGTTTTAGCAAACGGATGCCCCACTGGAGGCACTCGCTCGGTTATGCCAAGAGATTTGGAAGGCAGTTACATGGCCAACTGACTGGAAAAGATCTATAATTGTACCCATTCCAAATAATGTGATCCCACAGAATGTAGAAATTATTGAACAATATCATTAATGTCACACGCAAGTAAAATCTTACTGAAGATAATTCAAAAACGTTTGCAGCAATATATAGATAGAGACCTTCCAGAAATACAAGTTGGTTTCAGAAGAGGATGTGGAATGAGGCATATCATTGCTGATGTCAGATGGATCTTGGCTCAAAGCAAAGAATACCAGAAAAAATGTGTTTTATTGACTATGCAAAAGCATTTGATTGTGTGAATCATAACAAATAGTGGATAACTTTGAGAAGAATAGGAATTCCAGAACACTTAATTATACTCATAAGGAACATGTACATAGACCAGAAAAAGAAAACACTGCATGGTTTAAAATCAAGAGGGGAGTGTGTCAGGGTTGTATCCTTTCACCATACTTATTCAATCGGTATGCTGAGCAAATAATCGGAAAGGCTGGACTATATGAAGAAGAAAGTGGCATCAGGATTGGAGGAAAAATCATTAACAAGCTTTGATACGCTGACGACACAACTTGTTGAAAGTGAGGATGACTTGAAGTACTTACTGATGAAGATTGAAGAATACAGTCTGCAGTATGAATTACATCCCAATATAAAGAAAACAAAAATCCTCACAACTGGACTTATAGGCAGCATTACAATAAATGAAGAAAAGTTTGAAATTGTCAAAGACTTCACATTGCTTGATTTCTACAATCGACGCCAGTGGAAGCAGCAGTCAGGACATCAGAGGACATATAGCAATGGGCAAATTGGCTGCAAAGGATCTCTTTCAAGTGCTGAAGAGCAAAAATGTCTCCTTGAAGACTAAGCCATGGTATTTTCAATAGCCTCATATGCATGTGAGAGCTAGATAATGAATAAAGAGGACCCAAGAAGAGTTGATACTTTTGAGCTGTGCTGTTGGTGAAGAATGCTGAAAGTACTGTGAAGTGCTAAAAGAACTAACAGGTCTGTCCTGAAGGAAGTGCAGCCAGAATGCCCCTTGGAGCCGAGAATGGCCAGATTTCATCTCACATATTTTGGCCATGTTATCAGAAGGGACAATTCATTCCCTGGAGAAGGAAGTTATGCTTGGTAAGGTGGAGGATCAACAAAAGAGGGAAAGGCCCTCAACAAGATGGATTGACAAGGCGGCAACAGCGATGGGCTCAAGTATAGCCAGAATCGTGGAGCTGGCTCAGGACTGGGCGGTGTTTCGTTCTGCTGTGCATGGGGTCTCTGTAAGTAGGAGATAACTCCATGGCACCTAACAACAACAATGGTGTAGAATGTCAATTCCACTAGCATAGGCAATCTATTGAAGAATGTACCAATTTATCAGAAGTTCCTTATTGAAAAGGCTATACATAAGCCTTTGTCGATTTTTACCTACCAAGGGATTTTTTAGTTTAGAGAACTAGGAGGCTGAGGCAGTTCCTGCCTCCAAAAGCATCCATTCTGGCTCCTTCCTGCCCTAGCCAATTGAACAGAATGAAGTCTCTTTGCAGCATGTTACTACCACCTAGTGGCAAATATATCTCTTAAACCCTGTAACTCAGGAGTTAAAACAGCCCACCAGCCACTCTGGGAGAAAGATGCAGTAGTTAGCTTCTTAAAGAGTACAGCCTTCCCACCCTATAGGGCAGTTCTACTCAGTCCTATAGGGTCCCTGTGAGTCAGAATAGACTCTACAACAATGGGTTTGTGTTTTCTTTTGTTGTTTATGAATGAAGAGTTGGATTAGCAATGTTGGTTTGAAAACAATCTTGAACCACCCTCCCCTCATCCCAAAGAACCCAAATCTTGATGTATCCTTTGGATAAGTTTGAATATTATATATACTCTCAAAACTCACTGCCATCGGGTTGGTCCCGACTCATAGCAACCACTCCTTGGGTTTTCCAGAGGTATCGCTAAGGAAGTAGATTGCCCAATCTTCCTTCCAAGGAGTGGCTGGTGGGTTTGAACCACGAGCCTTCTGGTTAGCAGTCAAATGCCTTAGGCACTACACCATTATATAAACCAGTGTTTCTTGTTTCCCATTTTCGCTATTTGTATGCTATAGTAGTTTTTCATTAAAGAAAAACATTTTAAATCAGAAGAAAACTATCACCCTGATCCCTCAATATCTGTGAAATATCTAGTAAGGCTATACTAATGTCAGAGAATGGTCTTTAAACTTTATTTTAAATGAACACTTAAAATTAAATATACAATATTTCTTCCAATGAATGAAATATGTCTTCCCAGAGCCAGAACTATTTAAAAGAGCTCTATTTTGAGTTCTAATAGTAAACCTCAACTTTAGAGGGATTGTTTGATAGCAACTGCATGAATTAGATACACAAACTGGAGAAAGTAAATGTGTCCTTTCTTCTTTTCTGTTTTGTTGGTTGGTAATTAAAGTAAGGTTAAATGATCAGCTACTAACTGAAAAATTGGTGGTTCAAACCCACCCAGAGATGCCTTGAAAGAAAGGCCTGGCAATTTACTTTCAAAATGTCAGTGATTTAAAATCCTATGGAGCACAGTTGTACTCTGCACATATGGGATTTCCATGAGTCAGAAACAACTTGATGGCAACTGCTTTTGGTTTTGTTCATCCTATGTTTCTCCAAAGAAACTCAACATACACACCCACTATCTTTTCCTTTAATCTGGGTGAGGGAACAGAAAAGTGAGAAACAAATAGCTCATTCATTTAAGTCTGAATTTTGAGAGGCTATTAGCATTCTCAGGCTGATGGTGCAGCATCTCTCAGTTCTTCCAGAAATGAGTCTGATTCTGCCACTAGCTCTGTTTGCAAACTTGAGGTATTCACTTATGCTTTCTGAATTTCTATTGGAAACACTAGAAACACACTCTAAAGGTTACTTCTAACACTCTCTCTCTCTCACACACACACACACGCACACACACACACACAGCTTTACAGACACTGATAACATATAACACTATTTTGCTTAAAAGATTCCTGGCCCTACCATCATTTTATACTAGGTTGCATGTGGCCTCCCAAAAGATACATCCACGTCCAGGTCCCTAGAACCCATGAATGTGACCTTATTTGGACAATGGGTATCTGCTGATGCAATTAATTTTCTTGAGATGAGAGCATTCTAGACTATCTGTGTGGGCTCTAAAGGCAGTGACAAGTGTCCTTATAAGAGATACAAAAAGGAGAAACACAGGAAGAAGAAAAGGCCAAGTGAAAAAGAAAGCAGAGATTGGAGTTATGCAGCCATAAAACAAGAAATACTTGTCACCACCATAAGCTAGAAAAGGCAAAGAAGAATTCTTCTCTAGACCCCAGTATAGGAGTGCAGGCCTGAAGACACTTTGAATTCAGACTTCTGGCCTCCAAAACTGTGAGAGAATAAATTTATGTTCTCTAAGCCACCAAGTTTGCGGTAATTTGTTACAGCAGCCACAGGCAACTAATAAACACTTATTCTTTATTTTCCTAAACTACTTCTTATTTAGGTAAGTAAGACTACAAAATCCCCTGTGGATACTTCCAAAAACCTTTCTAGGCCTATGTGTTTCCATAAAGATAATTTTGTGGCAAAATCTATGAGACACATATTTTTGGCTATAGATTGGTATATTTAGCTTAATTGATTTTCCATACTCCAGCTTAAGAAATAAATTTAGATTGCTTCAGAATCCTTATATGTGCTCCCTCCACACTAAGTTGCTTCTCTCTCTTTCCTATCCCAAGGAATCATTATCCTCAATTTCATCTTAATCTTCCACTTCCTTTTCTTTATAGCTTTACCGTATGTGTCCCAAAATACCCTATAGTTTAGTTATCCTTCTCCAGGGACTGGTCCCTCCTAACAACATGACCAAAAGGAACATTCTGGCTGTATCTCATCAGATTTGTTTGTTCTTCTGGCAGTCCATGGGATATTTAATATTCTTCGCCAATACCACAATTCAAACGCACCAATATATCTTTGGTCTTCCTTATTCATTGACCAGCTTTTGTATGCATATTAGGTGATTGAAAATACCATGCATGGCTTGGGTCAGGCACACCTTAGTCTTCAAAGTGACATATTTCCTCTTTAATATTTTAAAGAAGTCTTTGGCAACAGATTTGTCCAATGCAATACATTGTTTGATTTTTCTGACTGCTGCTTCCATGGGTATTGATTGTGGATCCAAGTAAAATGAAATCCTTGACAACTTCAATCTTTTTTTCATTTATCATGATGTTTTATTGGTCCACTTGTGAGGATTTTGTTTCTTTATGTTGAGTTATAATCTATACTGAAGGCTATAGTATTTGATCTTCATCAGTAAGTGTTTTAAGTCCCTAAATAGAAGTAAAAAATCTAAACAGACCATAACAAAAGAAGAGATTAAAGATTCATCAAAAAATGCCCAACAGCAAAAAAAATGCCCCAGCCAGATGACTCCCTGGGGAAATTCATCAAATATTCAGAGAAGAGTTATCACCAATTCTGCTCAAACTCTTCCATAACATAAAAAATGAAGGAATTCTCTCCAACTGATTCTATGAAGCCAGCATCACCCTGATGTTAAAGCTGGGTAAAGACACCACACACACAAAGAAAATTACAGACCAATAGCACCCCATGTGTATAGACACAAAAATTCTCAACAAAATTCTAGCTAGCAGAATTCAATAGCATATCAAAAAATCATATCATGATCAGGTGGGATTAATACCAGGGATGAAAGTGTGGTTCAACATTAGAAAGTCCATCAATGCATTTCATTACATAAATAAAACAAAGGAAAATAACCACAGGATTATATCAATTGATGCAGAAAAGGAATTTGATAAAATTCAATACCTTTTTCAATAAAAAATCTCAGCAGTATAGAAATAGAAGGGAAATCTCTCAACATAACTAAGGTCATATATGCAAAACCAACAGCCAATATTATTCTCAATAGAAAAAGACTGAGAGCCTTCTTTCTGAAAATGGAAATGAGACAGGGATGCCCACTATCACCATTCCTATTCAATATTGTACTAGAAGTGCTAGACAGAGCAATAAGGCAAGAAAGGGAAATAAAGGGTATCCAAATTGGAAAGTAAGAAATAAAACTACTTCTATTCACATATGGCATAATCCTACATAGAAAATCCCAGGGATTCCACAAGAAAGCTATTGGATCTAATAGAAAGATTCAATAAAGTGACAAATTACAAGATCAACAGACAAAAACCACTTGGGTTCCTTTACACTAACAAGGAGAATTCCAAAAAGGAAATAAACAATAGTAATAATATCTCCCAAAAATAAAATACCTAGGAATAAACCTAACCAGGGATGTAAAAGACCTATACAATGAAAACTATAAAATACTATTGCAAGAAACAAAAAGAGAGCTACTTAAATGGAATATATTCCATGCTCATGGATTGGAAGACTTAACATTGTGAAAACATCAGTAGTACCCAGAGCGATCTCTAGATACAGTGCAATCCCAATCCAAATTCCAAAAACATTCTTCTTCTTCTTCTTTTCTTTTTATTGTGACTTGGGTGAAGATTTCCAGAGCAAATTCACTTTCCATACAGCAGTTCACATATACTTTGTCTCATGTCATTGACCACAGTTTACCACAATGCAGCAGCTCACCTCCCACTTCCTCCCCATAGTTACCTCTTCCCAGTGTCCATTCCTCCATACATTACTGCCCCTTGAGCTGTCTCCTGTGCATAAGAAGCCCTTCTTTCTCCCATGATTGTTTTCTTCAAGGAGTGTATCTACTTGAGGTAAATGTTCAACTCATATGCCTGTATTTTGTTTGGCTGCAAACCACAGGTGTGGGTTCAATTCCAGACCTGAAGGGCAGCTA
>NW_006921816.1:1311432-1318416 GCF_000298275.1 Orycteropus afer afer
AGGAAGTGCACCTGAAACGCTCCTTGGAAGCGAGAATGCCCAGACTTCGTCTCACCTATTTTGGTCATGTTGTCAGAAGGGACCATTCCCCGGAGAAAGATGTCATGTTTAGTAAGGTGGAGGGTCAATGAAAGAGGGGAAGGCCTTCAACGAGATGGATTGACATGGTGGCTGTGATGATGGACTCAAGTATAGCAGGGATCATGGAGCTGGCGTGGAATTGGGCAGTGTTTTGTTCTGCTGTGTATGAGGTCACTATGAGGCAGAAATGACTCCACGGCATCTAACAACAACAGCAACAACATGGACTACTTTGGAATTCTTTTATGGAAGGGAGGAATACACTTCTAAGTTTTTTAAAATAACTGTTCTTTCTAGTCTCTGTTATTATCTTTGTAAAGTAAATTTGTAACTGATAAAAGGTGTAGATCGAAACATCTCAAAATGTCAAAACCACCATTGAAAATTATTTACTCAAAAAAGTACAGTAAGGTACTTTTTATCTATGAGAGCTCCCACATGGTGTGCTGAGGCACAAGTCATAAATAGTTCCTAGGTACATGAAGATGTTGAGCCTTTAATTCTTGGGCGCAAGCAAGAAAACAGACTAAATTAGACTCTATTCTTGCATTGTTTTTAATTAGTATTTGATTTTTAGCAATTATTTACATTGCCTTTAGTGATTATAATTCAGAAATTAAAAATCATGTGAAATGAAAAATGTTGGGAAGCATGAGTAGATACCATTCTGGAGAACAGTATGGGATATGTATCTGTTTATGAAATTACTGTATATGATTCCATCTTCACCTTTCACAGTCAGTTTTATGATTTCCCATTAGGAGCCTTGTGGCATAGTGGTTAAGTGCTCAGCTGCTAACTGCAAGGTCAGTGATTTGAACCTACCCAGTTGCTCTGTGGGAGAAAGACATGATAAAATTGCCCCATAAAGATTACAGCCAGAAAATCCTATGGGGCAGTTCTACTCTGTCACATGGTGTTACTATGAGTTGGAATTGTCTTAATGGCACCAACAACAAGAAGTTTGATTATGTCCACATAGTATATGTTTTTTGAGCAGAATTGTGGAGTTATCAATACTATTTAATGTTCATTTGTCTTTCTTCTTTCTCCTCTTCTTGCATGTGATATAACTCTATCACATGTCAAAAATTCAGAAAAGACAGTTGCTGCCACTTGATTTTGTCAAGTCGTGGGTAACTGAAGCTCTAAGAACAATGGTAGGCAAAGAGGTTCTAGAAGTCAGACTTCCACAAAGAATGTTATCATGTTGCTAAGTTATGTAGTGTCTTAACAACCAGGGAGCCTCACGGACTCCTTGGAGTGAGAGTGGGAGAAACTGGGGAGAGGCAGCTATGTTCTTTTGGAAGTATTAGACAATAGACTGTCTCTGCCAATTAAAAATTCCCAGATCAGGTGCAAAGATTTAAGGAAATCAAAGAAAACTCAGTCAAGACTGATATCAGGCCTGGGAAGTTTTCAACAAATCTTGGTTCCTGTCAACCAGATCACCTGCTTTTAAAACTGTACTCAGGTATAATTTTAAATTCATCCTTAAGATGATTTTCAAATTTCAAGTTTGATTTAGTGACGGGACCTCAAATTCATCTTTTTTTCCAAGACTATGTGAAAGGGAAAAATATCTTTTTTAAGGAAATGGGGTATTATCTTTTAAAACAAACCACTATTTCTTAAGAGAATCATACAAATAAAACATGGTGATTTTGTAGATAAAGACACTTATTCTGTGGAAAATACTTTGCTTCAATTTAACAAATATTTACTGAGCATGTACTACGTGATAGGCAGTGTCCTAAGTGAAAACTGGTCTATATTCTTGCCTGCTTGATTATTACATCCTATTGAGAAAAGCAGAAATAAATAAATAAATTTTTTAAATGTTAGGGAGTAATACATGCTATGAAGGACAGCTTAAGAAGGCGAAGAGATAGAGAGTGACGATGGTGGGTACTACTTCAGAGGCCATTTGGGGAAAGTGTCATTTAAATAGAAAAAATGAATGGAATGAGGGAGGAATTCATAGGAAGATCTGGGTGGGCTGCATTCTAGGTTAGAGGATCTGCATATACAAAATTATTCCGTATTTATTGTCTAAGGAATCATGTTTACATCCCCAGGAATTCATAGCAACTTTCAGCTGTTCTTCATTAATTAGATAATGGATTTTTCTCTTTGTAAGCATGTGTTTCACATATATGCTATTTTAGGGTAGTATATTAACATTTAATACAGATTTGCATGGTATTTTCCAAGTTACACTAGCTAGAATTAAGACAAGGTGGATTTAAAAAATAATACAAAAAAAAAAAAAAACCCTGCTTCCTTTGAGTTGATTCCAACTCTTTGTGAGCCCATGTGTTACAGAGTAGAACTATTCCACGGGGTTTTCTTGGCTGAAATTTTTTTGGAAGCAGATTGCTAGGTCTGTCTTCTATGGTGTCATTGGATGGGTTTGAACTGCCAAATTTTAGATTAGCAGGTGAGCACAAACCATTTGTGCCACTCAGGAATGTTAGGTGGATTAATGCTTTTTTTTAAAGCCAGGGACCTTGAGTGGATTAATCATTTTTTAAAGCCCATATTTTGAGGATTCTGTGTAATTTAATCCAAATAACATTCAATAATTTATTAACATATAGTAAATATAGTATACATATTATATATATATATATATATATATATTCAAGAAACAAACGTAAATATTACTTCCAAAAATACTTAAAATGTCTGTAAGTGGTAAATACTAATTTTCAGTATTAGTAAAGTCATGGTTATTTTCATAAGAAAAGAAAGAATTCTCTGCTATTTTTGCTTGTTGATGTTTTATACCAGAATTTAAAGAATGTATCACTACCTTCAAACTAACCTAAGAAAATTATGGTGGGGCAGACCCACCCAGTAGAATAATAGAATATTCCAGCTGGCATCTAAGTCAATCCCATCAGGTTACAGATCAGCAAACCAAAATCTAAGGAGTAAAGCAATTCATCTCTGATTATTTGCTGCTCAATGGCAAAGCTAGGACTCAAAATTCCATTTCTTACTGCAGTTTAGTGTCCTCACTCTCCAAATTGCCTTCTTTTCCCAATACACATAAAAAATGAATTAACTAACTTGACTGTAAAAAAGGTCCCACATAGAAAGCAGTTGAGTAGGCCTAAGGTTTGAATTATATGAAAAAGTTGGAACTAACTCAACATTAGGCCTGGGGCTTGGAGGCTGCTTTTCACTTGGGGTGACTCGACATTAAGACCCGGCCGGAGTTAGGCAGGCCCAGGGGTTGGAAGCTGCTTTTCACTGGGGTGTGGCTCTGTATTAAGGCCAGACCGAGGTAGGTAGGTCCCAGGCTTGCAGGCTGCTTTTCCCTTAGGGGTGGCTCTTTATTAAGGTAGGGCCCGAGGTAGGTGGGCCTGGATTTGGGAGTTGCTTTTCACTTGTGGACAACTCTATTTTAAGGCCATTGCCCAAGGTAGACAGGTGCAGAGGGGTTAAGAACAAGTAAGGGAGATCAACTTGTTGGTCAGTTTGTCAAACTGCGATGGCTTACATGTTGCTGTGAGACTGGAGGCTATGCTACCATGTTGCAAAATGTCAGCAGAGTTACCCATGGTGAGCAGGTCTCAGCGGAGCTTCTGGGCTAGGACAGACTTGGAAGAAAGAAGAGGCCATCCACTTCTCAAACAATTGGCCAGTGAAAACCTTATGAATAGCAGTGAAACACTGTCTGATATATTACTGGAAAACTTTATGAATAGCCCTGAACTATACATGTGGACTTCACCAGATGGAAAACACAGGAATCAGATTGACTCCATCTTTGGCAAGAGGTGATGGAAAAGTTCAATATCTTCAGACAAAACAAGGCCAGGAGCTGATTGTAGAACAGAGCATCAACTACTCACATCCACATTCAAGTTGAAGTTGAAGACAATTAAAACAAGTCCACAAGAGCCAAAAATATAACCTTGATAACATCCCTTCTGAATTTAGAGACCACTGAAAGAATAGATTTGATGCATTGAACACCAATGACTGAAAACTAGAGGAATTGTGGGATGACATCAAGAACATCATCCATGAAGAAAGAAAGAGGTAATTAAAAAGACAAGAAAGGAAGAAAAGACCAAAATGGATGTCAGACTCTGAAACTTGCCCTTGGATGGACAGTAGCTAAAGCAAATGGAAGAAATGACAAGATAAAAGAGTTGAACAGATTTCAAAGAGCAGCTTGAGGAGAGAAAGCCAATTATTATAATGAAATGTGCAAAGACCTGGAGTTAGAAAACCAAAAAGGAAGAACACACTTGGCATTTCTCAAGCTGTAAGAACTGAGGAAAAAAATTAACCCTTGAGTTGCAATATTGAAAGATTCTGTGGGCAAAATATTGAATGATGCAGGAAGCATTAAAAGAAGATGGAAGAAAAATACAGAGTCAGGGTACCAAAACGAACTGGTCAATGTTCATCCATTTCAGGAAGTGGCATATAATTAAGAGCCAATGGTATTGAAGGAAGAAGTCAAGGAAGGAATTGGTGCAAAATAAGGCACTGAAGGAATTGGTGAAAAAATAAGGCTCCAAGAATTGACAGAATACCGATTAAGATGTTTCAACAAACGAATGCCCCACTGGAGGCACTCACTTGGTTATGCCAAAAGATTTGGAAAACAGCTACCTGGCCACCAGACTGGAATAAATCCATATTTGTACCCATTTCAAAGAAAGATGATCCCAGAGAATATGGAAATTATCGAACAATATCATTGATATTGCAAGCAAGTAAAATCTTACTGAAGATAATTCAAAAATGGTTGCAGCAGTATACTGACAGAGACCTTCCAGAAATGCAAGCTGGATTCAGAAGAGGATGTGGAATGAGGGATATCATTGCTGATGTCAGATGGATCTTAGCTGAAAGCAAAGAATACCAGAAAGATGTTTACTTGTGTTTTATTGACTATGCAAAAGCATTTGATTTTGTGGATCATAACAAATTATGGATAACATTGAAAAGAATGGGAATTCTAGAACACTTGATTGTGCTCATAAGGAACTTGTACATAGATCAGTAGGTTGTCATTTGAACAGAAAAAGGGGATACCGCATGGTTCAAAATCAAGAAGGGAGTGGATCAAGGTTGTGTCCTTTCGCCATACTTATTCAATTTATATGCTGAGCAAGTAACCCGAGATGCTGCATTATATGAAGAAGAATGTGGCATCAGGAGTGGAGGAAGACGCACTAACAACCTGTGATACTTAGATGACACAACTTTGCTTGCTGAAAGTGAGGATGACTTGAAGCATTTATTGATGAAGATTAAAGACTATAGTCTGCAGTATGGATTACACCTCAATATAAAGAAAACAAATATCCTCACAAATGGTCCAATAAACAGCTTCATGATAAATGGAGAAAAGATTGAAGTTGTCAATGATTTCATATTACTTGGTTCTACAATCAACACCAACAATGGAAGCAGCAGTCAAGACACCAGATGACATATTGCATTGGGCAAATCTGCTGTTGACCTCTTTCAAGTGATGAAGAGCAAAGATGTCTCCTTGAAGAGTAAGGTGCCCCTAACCTGAGCCATGGTGTTTTCAATTGCCTCTTATGCATGTGAGAGCTGGGCAATGAATAAGGAAGACCAAAGAAGAGTTGATGATTTTGAGCTATGGTGTTGGAAAAGAATGCTAAGAGTACCATGGTCTGCTAAAAGGACTAACAAATCTGTCCTGGAAGAAGTGCAGCAGGAATGCTCTTTAGAGGTGAAAATGGCCAGACTCGTTTCACCTACTTTGGTCATGTTGTCAGAAGGAACCATTTCCTTGAGAAAGGTATCATGCTTGGTAAGGTGGAGGGTCAATGAAGAAGGGGAAGACCCTCAACGAGATGGACTGACACAGTGGCTGCAACAATGGGCTCACATATAGATTGTGAGTCTGGCACAAGACCAGGCAGTGTTTCGTTCTGCTTTGCATAGGGTTGCTATGAGTTGGAGACTACTCTATGGCACTTAACAACAAACTCATCATTGTGATATTCAGAAGGAGCAATAAGAAAATATACTTTTTTTGTTATTAGATAATAGTATTTTCTGAATTTAAAATATTTAAATATGCTTTATCTACTTAGTATAATATTTGAATTTGTGTATATCAATCTGAAATTCCTGAAAATCAGATGTTTTATGGTAGCAGTGCTGATAATTCATATACCATACACACTGAATATGGACAGTGAAAATCTTAAATACAGATTATTCTGGTGTAAAAAGATAGTCAGTGAACTAAAAATGCACCCCCAGACATAATCTTGAGATCAATTTATAGAATATAATATTTCCCCCCAGCAAATTATTCTGAACAAACACACCAACAAACCTCCAAAAACAAAAAACCTCCCTACCATAGTTGGAAATAAAAGGTTCCCAACACTGCTATGATGTACAATGTTTCCATTTAAGATAGGCTATATACAACAAACACCAGAAAAATATCCCTCTTAAATTGTGAACGTAATATACAATCTTCAGGAAAGTTTAAATAAATCTTTCCACTCCAGAAATTTTTTCCCATAATGTTATGAATTCTCCAACAGTCATAAACACCATCATTTATCCCCTGTGCTAGTGACAATGTAGGTGTCTAATACACATTTGCTCAATGCCCAAAAGAACATCATTAAATGTTATGAATATTGCAAATGACAGGATGTCAAAGATTTTCCAGTTTATTACCTGTAGACATAGTATCATTCTTTTACTAGTGGATTTTTTTTTTTTTCTCCTTTAGGTTTACCTTCTCTTAAAAGATGATAGAAATTTAAGATGTTGTTTGTTTGTTTAGGGTACAGTACCAAAGGTCCTCATTTATTTAATATAAAGAACATTTGTGGACATTGCATTTTAAAGCCATCATTTTTATTTACTATATCATAT
>NW_006921816.1:1320171-1332443 GCF_000298275.1 Orycteropus afer afer
TTCGTTCTGCTGTGCATGGGGTTGCTATGAGTTGGAAACAACTCGACGGCACTTAACAACAATAACAACAACAATATCAAAATTGATTACTATGTATTATATTTTTATAATAATAAGCCAATCAGTTAAGTATAGAATATATTTTAAGTTTTCTCACAAATGTTTTGATTTTTCCAGGGGAAATTGTCGTGTGTTTCATTCTGTGCCTGTATTGATTTCAATGTTTCCAAAAGTTTGGTCTGAATGTTAAAGAGCTTCACATTGCCTTAACACGAGAAACAAAGGCAAAGCAAGAAGATGGAACATGTTTGATGTATAAGAAAAATGTCAAGAACTTCTTGTCAGTACTATTGTTATTCTATGATTTCAGGGCCTGGGCACATCTGCACGTGAGGGTAATTAAGACAGTAGACTTCAAGAATTTTCATGGCAACGGTGGAGAGACGGAAACCAACACTCCCATGAGCACAAACCCTAAATCCCCAATGTCTGTTCTGCAGTTTGAGAGAAAAGACAGCCCTAGCATGGCTAGAAATGGAAGTTGTTTTCTAGTCAGGCACACTCCTCATCCCAGAAGGGTCTGCCACATAAAAGGTAAGATGATTCAAGGATCTGAAATGTGTCTCCTCATCTACACTCAGGCTATTTGATGATTGCAGTCTATTAACACAGAGCTGCTATCAAAATACTTAACCATTGGTAAGGAATTGTGTGAATTGACTTGATGGCAGGCACTGATTATGGGGACCAGGTGCCAGCAGGGGGTCTAGAGCAGAGGACTGTAGGCCCATTCCTGCCAGACATGAACCACTGGATTGCTAAAAATCATTAGTGCCAGGAGAGGAGGTCGAGTAGCCACACAGGGTCCTCAGGGAAACAGTTATTTTATCAATTGGTATGAAAATATTTTAATATTTTAACAACTGACAGAGCCACGTCAGCATCTATGTGTCAAATATCAGCTCTGTTGTTGTTGTTGTTTGCCATCAAGTCGGACCTGACTCCACAGTGACCCCTCCTTGGGATTCTGAGGTGGTATCAGTACAGAAGTATATTGCCCAACCTTCCTTGCGAGGAGTGGCTGGTGGGTTTGAACTGCCAGCCTTCTGTTAGCAGTCAAGTGCTTTAGGCACTACACCATCAGCTCTGGAGCAGCATATACCCTTATTCCCTCTCTCCCTCTTCCTCCTCTCTTTTTTCCCTTCTTCCTTCCTCCTCTCTTCCTTCCATCCTCCTTTTTTTTTTTTTTTTCTTTTTCACTTTATGCAGTAAACTTGGAAGTTAAAGTAGACATCAACGGTAGTAGCTCCCTTTTGAGAGAGGCAATTCAATTTAGTTTGGAATGAAGAGTAAAAGAAGTGTACACAGTTCGCACATGTTTTTGGCTGAGAAAACAAACACCATACAACTAGAAGGCAGAAAGGTAACGATGTTGAGAGGCAGACTTATGAAGCTTATGAAGTGCATGGGAAGCAATCAAAACTGTTTGGACTGGATGGGGGGAACCAGCCAATTTCCTAGGATGGTGTAAATATGTGGTATTCTCCTAGAAGAACATGTAAAAATTACCCATTGGGATTAATCAAAATACACCCTCATGCTCATCCCTGACAATATTATTCCTAAGGGAGAGGTATCACTTATAAAATTAGAATCACTACCATAGTGACTCCCACAATGTAAATGTGTCATATTCCTGAGGCATGTTAGAACAGAAAAAATGAAATTGAAAATCACTATCATGATAAAAATGAGCCACCTTTTGATGGGAGAAGGGAAAATCCTCGAGAAATAGAAGAGAAAGAGGAGGCTGCCACACCTGTCCAGACAGGTAAGGACAAGCAACCCTACTATACTGCCAGCCACGGAATTAAACAATGGCCAAAAACAAGGCTTTAGGCAGTTTGTAGGGAAAAATTAAGTTTCTGATAACTGAGCACAGAGCAAGGAAAAAAGGAACAAATCCAGAAAGAACATCCTCTTTACCCCCGTCTTAGTTCTCTATTGCTCCTACAACAAAAATGCCACAAGTGTATGACTTTAACAAACAGAAATTTATTCTCATATAGTTTAGGAGGCTAGTAGTCCAGAGTGCTGGCTCTAGGAGAGGACTTTCTCTGTGTCTTTTGTTCCTAGGAGTATGTCAGCTGAGCTCCACTCCTGGCTTCTTTCTTGGTGGTAGTAAGTCCTCCTTTCTTTGCTCCCTTCTTTCTCCTTTCATCTCTTGTAAGATAGAAGGTGTTGCAGGCCAAGGCCTAGGGAAGCTCCCCCTACATTGGATCAGGACTATGATGGGGCTAAGGATGTCACAACTCACCTTTAATCTTAATTCTTTTACACCTGATCAGATCACATTATGGAGTATCATTACATATCTGCCACATTACATCATTCCATAACTTCTAAAGCACTGAGAAATCCTAGCCCAGGCAAGTTGATGCAGATTTTGAAGGGACACAATTCAATCCATGACAACCCCCTCTCCCACCCCTAGTTATCATGTCTCTGCCTAAATGAATGAGTTGCTTTCTGATGAAACAGAAACTGAAGAGGGAGAAGGTGAAGTCATTGCATTCAGAATGTATTCAATCTGTCAGAATTTATTTGATCTGTAATACACATCAGCCTCTCTCCTAGACGTGAGGGACAGTGAAGACAAAAAAACCCCTACCCTCATCTACCTTAAATTCTAGCCAGGCAGAATCATACAATAAATAAATTCATTCAATGGTGGACATACTACATGTGTCATGACACCAGACACTCAAATGGAAATGAATTGTCTGTAAGTGGGAATCTGAATCTGGATTGTAAATGCCAGGTCAGGAATATAGATGTATGTTTGCGAGTCATCAATACAGAAGTGATATTTAAAGGTATTAATATTGATCATGTCTTTATTCATCCAGTTATCTATCCACCCACTCATTCATTCAACAAACATTTATTGGGAGAGATTATAGGCAAGAGTGCCTCAGCTGGGTGGTCAAGGTACTCACTAACTATGTGATCTTTATAAGCTCTTGGTGCTGCAGTTCCTTCATCTGTAAAATGGCAAGAATAATAATACCTCACAGTTAAACATATGAAGAAGGGAGGCAAAGGGAACAGCAATTACAAGCACAGAATAGAACGTTGTTGTTGTTGTTGTTGTTATTTGCCATCGAGTCGGCCCCGATTCATAGAACATTAGTAAACTGTGAATATGAGGATTGAGATGCCTGTTAAGGAGCATGTGGGGAGTAGGGAAGGAATAATGAAAATGAAGGTGAAGTGTGGATAAGGGGTCACATTCAGAAGTGCTCTACATATCATGTAAAGGAATTTACATCCCTTCATAGCTAGAAGAAATATCTACACTTGTGATTTTCACTTTCTCACCGCCAAGCCTCACTTCTATCCATTCCAGCCTGGCCTTTTCACTCACCATTCCATATAAACTACAGTTGCTAAGCTTACCACTATCCTCAATTTTAACAAATTCAAGGAGCACCCATCAGTAAGGGTTCTCTCATGGTTGCAAGGGTCAGAAAAATTCAAACTGGCTTCTACAACAAAGGATGGTTGGCTCAAGGAATTGGATAGCCCAGCAGTTAGTGAGCTCCCAGTTTGACTTGACTTGATGGCTCCTCTCTCTACTCTGTGTTTCCCAGTGTCAGCCTCATCCTGGAGCTGACTTGTTTTCTAATAGGGGCAATGTAGTTACTTCAGTTTTTAGCTTTACATCTTTATCCATACTGGCTTCTTCACTTCAGATTCCAGCAAAAACCCATCAAATCACAAGCCCATCTCTGAACAAATCACTGAGGCCAGAAAAATGGCATGCCTGGATTAATAGATCATGGTTCAGATAACCAATCACCATGGCAAAGGTAACGCATTCAACCTTTCCCAAAGCACATGGCTGCATGAGCTCTAGAGGGGTAGATGATGAAAGGATAGTAGAACAAAATATCTGGTTACTATTAGTAAAGGGAAGGAAGGAAAGGATATTTACTGGGCAGAAGTGACAAATATCCACTACCGTTGTTGTTAATTGCTGTTGAGTTGACTTTGACTCATGGCTATCCATGTATAAGAGCCTGGTTCCGTGCTATCTTCATGATCAATTGTATGCTCTAATCCATCTTTGTGGCCACTGTGTATTTTGAGTGCCCTCCAACCTCAGGGGCTCATTTTCCAGCACTATATTGGATAATATTTTGCTGTCATCCATATGATTTTCACTGGAAAAGCCCTGGTGGCACAGTGGTTAAGCACTCAGCTGCTAACCAGAAGGTCAGTGGTTCAAACCCACCACCTACTTCACAGGAGAAATATGTGGCAGCCAGATAAGACTGGGCAATCTACTTCCGTAAAGATTTACTGCCTTGGAAACCCAAAGGGGGTCACTATGAGTCGGAATCCACTCAATGGCAGTGAGGTTTTCTTTCTTTCTTATTTTTTCTTTTTTTTTTTCCAGCTTCTGTAAAGATTACAGCCTTGGAAACCTTATGGGGCACTTCTACTCTGTCCTATGCAGTCACTGTGTCAGAATTGACTTGATGGCAATAGACTTGGTTTGAGTTTAATTTTCAAAAGTAGGTCACTAGGTCTTTCTTCCTAGACTGTCTTAGTCTGGAAGCTCTGTTGAAACCTGTCTACCATGGATATTTGAAATTCCAGTTGCATAGCTTCCAGCATAATAGCAACACACAGCCACCCCAGTATGACAGATTGACAGATGGTGGATGCTGTTGAGCTGATTCCTACTCAAGTGACCTCATATGTGTCAGAGTAGGATTGTGCTCTTCAGGATTTCCAGTGGCCAATATTTCAAAAGTAAACTCCCCAAAGCATTTCTGGGTGTACTTGAACCTCCAACTTCCAACCTTTTGGTTAGCAGCTAAACATGTTAACCATTTGTTTACACCACTCAGGGACTTCATATCCATTATCCAAAACAACACTAACAAAAATAACAGTTGATGTCAAGGTAAGTCTGATTCATAGTGATCTGAAAAAAACCTAATCTGGTTATTTGGTCTTTGTTCTTTGCTCACTCAGGTTTGAATAACATCCCTATATGTACTGTGAATGATGATGAGAATTCATTCAGAACATTCTGTGGTTCTGGCTACTTAGAGAAGGATGAGGCACCATTTGCCAGAGGCAGTAACTCACCCAGCACCGCAGGCCTGGAAATCCCTGTCAGAGAAGTCTCACCTGCTTTGCACACTGTGAAGATGCCCCCACGGCCTCATTCTGGTGAGTGCCCCAATTGATTAAATGTTTCCTCAGACCTCCTTCAAACAACTAAACCCAAACCCAAACAAACCCACTGCCATTGAGTCAATTGCAATTCATAGAGACCCTGTAGGACAGAGTAGAACAACCTTATAGGGTTCCCAAACGTTATAACTCTTTACGGAAGCCAACTGCCTCCTCTTTCACCCACAGAGCAGCTGGTGGGTTGGAACCTTTTGGATAGCAGCCAAATGCTTTAACCACTGCACACCAGAGCACCATTCAAACAACTAGGGAGTGTAAATTTATAGGAGCTCTGGTGGCGTAGTGCCTAAGGCATTTGACTGCTAGCCAGAAGGCTGGAGGTTCAAACCCACCAGCCACTCCCTGGAAGGGAAGCTTGGACAATCTACTTCCATAGTGACACCGCCTTGGAAACCCAAGGAGGGGTTGCTATGAGTCGATCCAACTCAATGGTGCGTAATCGCTAATATAGCTGCAGTAATTTTTAAATAACTGCTCACTACTTGGAGAGAGCCAACTTTTCAATTTATATTTTTTGTATCTTTGTTCAGCTAAACATAATGAATTCAGTTAATACTGAAAACATGCACAAACTATTTTTACCTTTAAAAATATTATTGTGTGGCTTAAGTAAAAGAGATAACTTCACTTACACAGAATATATCTTTAAATCAATGTAAAGGGAAATTAAACAAAACTTTAAGTGGTTTCAAGGTAATTTAGGGGGATGTGGGAGACCCTGGGTGGTGCAGTTAACTCTTGTCTGCTAACAGAAAGGTTGGCTGATGGAGTCCACCCAGAGGGAACTTGGAAGAAAGACCTGGTGAGCTATTTCTGAATAATCCATTGACAACTCATTGGGTCACCATGCGTAGGAATTGATTTGATGGCAATTTTTTTTTTTTAAGTTAAATGATTCTGAAATATGTAAAGTTGAGAGGCTGATGAAACAAGAAAGAAAAGAAGAAAACATAATTATAACCTGACACCTTCTCATTTTGTTGAAAGGGCAAACAACATACATAAAATCTTTTTAATTAGAGAAAGTGACAGTTATATTGATAGGGAACTAAGAAAAACCTGGGGTATACTGAAATACATACTTTTAAAATCAGTTTAACCAGATGAAGAAAGCACTTGTAGTGTTTTTTTATATCATCTTCCTGGGCATAGAATTAGTTTCATAATTTAAATGTACTTTTATTATGTTAAAGCACTCTGTTGGCATAGTGGGTAAGACATTTGGCTGCTAACCATGAGGTCAGCAGTTCAAATCCACCAGCTGCTCCATGAGAGGAAGATGAGGCAATGTACTTCCATAAAATTGGAAACCCAAGGTAGGGGTTGCTATGAGTTGTAACTGACTTTATGGTAGTGGTTTTTTTTTTTTTTTTTCATTATAATTTTTATGTTACTGTAATGTAATTCTACCTATGAGTTTCCTAATATTTATAAGCAGATTTCTAAGTTATCCTTAATTTAAATTCAGATGTATTCTCATCTTTCAGCAACTAGCATATTATGTCATGTGATGGTAATTTTTTTTCAATTTAATCTAAATCTATTTTTCACTCCATCTCATTTCAGAGCCCTATAAAAAAGTCAAGGAGTGCTTCAAAACTTCCAGTGAGAATCCTTTAGTAATTAAAAAGGTAAAGAAATAGCTATATGCAGCTATCCATTTAGCTTTAAAGGAGATCTGGTGGTACACTGCCTAAGACATTTGACTGCTAACCAGAAGGTTGGTGGTTCAAAGCCACCAGCCATATTCGGAAGGAAAACTGGGGTGGGGGTGGGAGACACACCATAACAGAAACCCAATGGGTATAGTTATGTATTGGAATCGACTTGATAGCAATGTTTTTTTTTTTTTTAATTTAGCTTTACTTCCATTATTTCCTTTGCTTTTTCTCACATTGTCACAACTTTTTTTGAAAAGTCACTGTTTTATTATATATATATATATATACAATAATATATATATAATATTATGTATTATATATAACATTTTATTAATGTATGTATGTGTGTGTGTATGTGTGTATATATAAAAAACTTTTTATTAATGTATGTTGTGTGCCATCAAGTCCATTCCAACTCATAGTGGCCCTATAAGACAGAGTAGAACTGTGTTTCCTAGTCTATAATCTTTATGAGAGCAGGTTGTCACATCTTTCTCCTGTGGAGCAGCTGTTAGGGTTGAACCACCATCCTTCCCACTAGCAGCCAACCACTTAAGTATTGCGCCACCAGAGCTCCTTATTAAGGTACAGATTGCACATATTTAAAATGTACAATTTGATGAGTTTTGACACATTCACAAAACTATCACCAAAATCAGAAGAATGAAGATATTCATCACTCCTGAAAGTTTTTCATGATTCTTTGTCATCTCTCCTTCCCTACTCTGCCCCTCCTCCACCAGCATCCATCTGCTTTCTGTCATTATAGATTTGCACACAATTTTTACAATTTAATATAAATGAAATCAGAGTGAGTTATTTTATTTTATTTATTTATTTTTTTGTTTTCTTTAACTCAGCACAATTAGCATCTAAATACAATATAGTTTTATTTTCAACAAAACGTTAACAGTTAAAATTTTTTTCATCACAGTTTCAGGTTGCTGATTCATTAAGATACTAACTTCTTTGTGTCCTTATCACTCACTTCTGAAAGTTAAACAGCCTTTCCTGGAGCAGGCACACAGATCTAAGGCTTCTATAACTCCTCTTGGACTTAATGCCCCCACAATTTTTTTTTTTCATTATTATTACTACAAGTATTATATTTATCTCCCAGAACAAGAAAATGCCCTTTTGATTTCTTCTTCCAACTAAAAATTGCTAAGCAAGTAATCTAGTTTGCTTCTTGAACTCTCCAGCTGTCAGGTGCCCTTTGGTAAGGCAAAACCAAAAAGAAACCAAACTCACTGCCACCAAGTTGGATCCAACTCATAGTGACCCCTCCTTGGGTTTCTGAGGCAGTATCACTATGGAAGTAGATTGCCCAACCTTCCTTCCAAGGAGTGGCTGGAGGGTTTGAACCGCCAGCCTTCTGGTTAGTAGTCAAATGCCTTAGACACTATGCAACCAGAGCTCCCTTGGTAAGACAAGGAAGTAGCAATTCACATAATGTAGTGTCTTTAAAAGGAGCTCTTGTGGTATAGTGGGTAAGGCATTTGGCTGCTAACCAGTAGATCAGTGGTTCAAACTCACCAGCCACTCTATGGAAGGAAGATGAGGTAATCTACTTTTGTAAAGCTTTACAGCCTTGGAAACCTAACGGAGGTCACTATTAGTTGGAATCAACTCAATGGCAGTGAGTTTGGCTTGGATTGATTTAGTGTCTTTATGGACACAGTATAAAGCCTCCCAACTATCTTTTTCCAGGCATAGAAAAGAAATCCCCACCAACACAAAATAAAATTAATTCCACATGTCATGAGTTTATTGTTATCTGGAAATGCAATATAAATAAAAGTTATATATTAAACATTAGAGGAGCTCTGGTGGCGTAGTGCCTAAGGCATTTGACTGTTAACCAGAAGGCTGGTGGTTCAAACCCACCAGCCACTCCTGGGAAGGAAGATTGGGCAATCTACTTCTGTAGTGATGCTGCCTCGGAAACCCAAGGACGGGTTGGTATGAGTCGGATCCGTCTCGATGACGGTGAGTTTGTTTGTTTGTTTAATATTAGAAGCTCTGTTGCCATAGTGCCTAAAGCATTTGACTTCTAACCAGAAGGCTGGCAGTTCAAACCCACCAGCCACTCTTCAGAAGGAAAATTGGCCAGTCTACTTCCATAGTGACACCACCTCAGAAGCCCAAGGAGGGGTTGCTATGAGTTGGATCCGACTCAACAGCAATGAGATATTTTTTTAATTAAACATTTTAAAAATATTGCCTGGTGTTTAGCTAATTATTTAAAGTGAGTTCACCAATGTATCACTATTTGTTCTGGATGCAAATATTTGATAACTAGATATTAAGGAAGGATAGAAACTAATGCCTTTTTAGTTTCATAGAGTTCTGTCATTAATTAGAATATTTCTCATTTATTTTACACTTAACATTAGTAGAAATTACAAGTAGATGCAAAGACATATTGATTATATTTTAACTTTCATTTAGGAAGAAATTAAGACAAGAAATTCACCATCATCTCCAAAGGCATGCTCGAGTGCTGGCTCCTGTTTCTCAGAAGCGATAAGTACCAAAACTGACACCAAAACTGTTTGCATACCAAACTACCTGGATCAGGAAATAAAAGTAAGAGGCAGAATTATTAAATCCATAAGTAGAGAGGGCTGCGTGAACATACAAAAATGTCACATCACTAGCATCTTCATCTTTAAAATTCTTTAATGTTTTCTCACTGACAATGGGACTGATTAAAAACTGCTTAGCTTGATATTCGTGGGTGGTGCAGTTTGCACCTGACTACTGCCCTAAGAGTAGGATGTTTGAACCCACCCAGAGGCACTATGTAAGAAAGGTCTGGAGATCTGCTGTGGTAAAGACTGTTGTTTTCGTTAGGTGCCTTGAGTTGGTTCCCACTCATAGTGACCCTATATACAACAGAACAAACACACTTCCTGATCCTGTGCCATCCTTGCAACCTTCGCTCTGTTTGAGCCCATTTTTTGCAGCCACTGTGTCAATCCATCTCATTGAAGGTCTTCCTCTTTTTCTACAACCTTCTACTTTTCTGAACATTATGTCCTTGTCCAGGGACTGGTCCCTCCTGATAACGTGTCCAAAATACATGAGATAAAGTCTCGCCATCTTCACTCCTAAGGAGCTTTCTGTCTGTATTTCTTCCAAGAGAGATGTTCTGGTTATCTTGTGCCACTCTGACAGGAATATATACCACAAATGAGATGGCTTGAACAAACAGGAGTTTATTCTCTTACAGTTTAGGAGGCTAGAAGTCCAAGTTCAAAATGCCAGGCTCTAGGGGCTGTGTGAAAGCCCCTCGACCTTGGGCTTCAGCTCTGCCTCTTGCTCCTGGCCCACTGAAGGTAGAGGCATCTCTTCACTCAGGCAACTACTGGCTGCTGAGGCTAACAAGCCCAAGGTCTACAAATAAAATGGCACAGTCCCGATGTTACCAAACCACACAGCAGGCCATTGATTGAAGTTCATTGAATGTCCCAGGATCGATCGGCAGAGCATGGCAGGCTGCTGAACAATGACCTGGCTACATGCAGGGTTCAAGCATGCCATAAGCTAGAGACCATTCCCAAAGTGGTTTCTTATATATGGGAAGCAGACCATATACCCAAAGCAGCTACTCAGCTGCTCCAATAGATTCTACCATGGAGTTTATTACCAGTCTCACCATGAGGAATAACTATGTTCAGCTGCCCAGGCACTCAACCAGGCCCAGCCAAGTTGACACACAAACTTAACCACCACAATAGATTTGTTCATTCTTCTGGCAGTTCATAGTATATATTCGATATTCATCATCAACACCATAATTCAAATGCATCAATTTTTCTTCAGTCTTCCTTATTCATTGTCCAGCTTTCACATGCATATGAGGCAATTGAAAATACCATGGCTTGGGTCAGGCGCACCTTAGACCTCAAAGTGTCATCTTTGCTATTTAACACTTTAAAGAGGCATTTTACAGATTTGCCCAATGCAACACGCCATTTGATTTCTTGACTGCTGTTCCCATGGGTGTTTACTATACATCCAAGTAAAATGAAATCCTTGACAACTTCAATCTTTTTTGCATTTATCATGATGTTGCTTATTGGTCCAATTGTGAGGATTTTTATTTCTTTATATTGAGGTGTAATCGATATCGAAGACTATAGACTCTGATCTTCATCAATCACTGTTTCAAGTCTTCTTTACTTTCATCAAGCAAGGTTGTATCACCTGCATATCACAGGTTGTTAATGAGTCTTCTTTCAATTCTATTGTGTTCTTCCTATAGTCCAGCTTCTGGGATTATCTGCTCAGTTTACAGATTGAATAAGTATGGTGTAAACATAGAACTCTGACATAAACCTTTCTTGATTTTAAACCATGCAGTAGTATCCCCTTGTGCTGGTTGAATGACTACCTCTTGGTCTATGTATAGGTTCCTCATGAGCACAATTAAGTGTCTTGAATTCCATTCTCTGTAATATTAACCATAATTTGTTATGATCTACACAGTCAAATGCCTTTGCATAGTCAATAAAACACAGGGAAACATCTTTCTGGTATTCTCTGCTTTCAGTGAAGATCCATGTGACATCAGCAATGATATCCCTCATTCTACATCCTCTTGTAAATCTGACTTGAGTTTCTGGCAGTTCCCTGTTTGTAAAATTACAGCTAAGAAAACCCTGAGGAGCTCATTTCTACTCTGTAACACATGAAATCTCCATGAATTGGAATCAACTCAACGACAACAGCTTTTTTTTTTTCTTCTTCTCCTTGATATCCAAAGCCTGCTCCTATTTTTATTTCTACTCTTACTATTCCTTCAAATCCTATTACTCTCACATAAACACTACCTATGATTTAGACATAATGAATGTTTGGTGTTTGCCAAATAAACCCAGGCCTATTTTTTCATTAGGCTACTTTTGTCATCTTCCAATTAATTGCTTGAGAGACAAAACTTTTATCCTCTTGCTACCACCTATATATTTTCTTTACATATTTTAAGCCAGAGATTCCTCCACTCAAAATTCATCTCTCTCTCTTATTTGTGGAAATTGCTTCCTCAGGACCTCTCTGCCTAGTTATAAACTGGGTCAGATTAATAATAATGTCACATTAGCCCACTGGACGTTTCTACCCAATCATAGTTATCTCTGAGTATAAGAATAAATCATCATCTGCCATTTTTTTTTTTTTTTTTTTTTTTGCAGATCTGTATATAACTGGTATTTCCCAACTCAAACTGTTCAGAACAAACAGGGTGAAAACACTATAATGATGGTTTTATTGTTGTTAGGTTCCTTGGAATTGATTCCAACTAATAGCAATCCCATGTGCTCCACGGTATTTTCT
>NW_006921816.1:1339488-1343070 GCF_000298275.1 Orycteropus afer afer
ATATATATAAAAGAGCTACAACTAAATGCTTCTTAGAAGAAAGGATGGCATGGCAAGACTTTAACATGCTTACTTTGGACATGTCATAAGAAAGACTAATTGCTAGAAAAGGACATCATGTTGGTAAAGTAGAGGGTCAAGGAAAATTAGGGAAACCTTCAAGGGATTGAAACAACAGCTTAAAAAAAATGGACTCAAATCATGAAGATGGGGCAAGACTGGGCATTGTTTTGTTCTGTTCTACATAAGGTCATCATGAATCGGGGATGACTCAATGGCAACTAACAAAAACAAACAGTAATAATTACAAGCAAGTTCTAAGGATGGATACTGAATAATCCTAATAAGGAACTATTTTAAGAATATATCAATTCAGTGCAATGGAGTATAATAATTTATGTTGATAATTAAAATTTGGAGAGAGAATAAAAGAAGTGGTGGAGCAGAGAGAATATCTGTAAACTTCATGTTTATTGATGATTTCCTGATGATACTGGCCAAAGACTTTGTATTATACAGTGTCTTCAGAACAACTATCCACCTAGCCCACTTTGCTCTGGTGATTTCTCTATAATTCACTCATTCCTACCTTAGAGGCTTTCCACCAGCAGTTTCCTCTAGTAAGTCTCTTACTCTTAATCTTAGTGGTGGCACCTTTGTCTTATTCAGGTTTTGGTTTAAATAACATTTAGAAAAACTTTCCCCATCCAATCTAAAGTAGCTGCCAAGTCACTCTCTATTGCCCTCTCTATTACACCTCCTCCTGATTATTATTGCATAGTACTTGCCACATCAGATATGCTATTTATTTATGTTTCAACTGTTATCAATCTCTCCACACTACCCCTGCTGAAATTTAAGTCCCATAAGATTTTATACTTGTGTTGTCTTACTAATTTATCTTCACTGTCCAGATGAGTGCTAGACACCTAGTGACTATTCAATAAATATTTGTTGAACATTGAATAAATAAATTGAAAAGAAAACTCCCACCACACTGAAAATTGAACTGTAGAAAATCAGTTAACTATATAGGCCCTTGACTCAACCAACCTTAAGCTCAGTGCAGTTTTAGCAAGACTGTCTACCTTTCTTGGTCACATCAACATATGAGCATAACCTTATAGAATTGACCTTACGGGCATTATACAGAGCCCTCCTTTCAAAAGTACTTTCTCCCTTGCAGATATTTATTTAACTGGAAATTAATTGATTTTTAAAAATCCACTAAAATGTAAACTCTTTGAAAGAAGGGATTTTTATGTCTTGTTCATAACCTAATCTTCATCATATATCACTTTACGTGAAAAATATTAACTGGTATTTCAGTTAACTGGTATTTGTTGTTGTTGTCATGTGCCCTCGAGTCGGACCCAACTCCTAGCAACCCCTCCTTGGGTTTCTGAGGCAGCATCACTACGGAAGTAGATTGCCCCATCTTCCTTCCGAGGAGTAGCTGGTGGGTTTGAACCGCTAACCTTCTGGTTAGCAGTCAAGTGCCTTAGGCACTATGCTACCAAAGCTCCTAACTGGTATTTAGCATGGTATTTTACAAAGTAATTGTTGATCATTTGTTTCAAAAATGAGAGAAAAGGAAGTTAAGTGAGAAAAATAGGTTGAATCAAGATTCCTTGGCTTATATAAAAGAATCCTAAATAAAACCTATCTTGAAGTATTCCATCTTTCATGATTTCCACCCAAGAACTAGAAACTATTTCTTGACTTCCTACTATCAAGGTTGATAAACTCTGAATAGGAAATCAAGAAATGTTTACACTAGTGTTTATGTGTAAAAGAGTACAAAGTTTCAAAATTATCTACTTTAAAGGAAAAGAAACACAAAACTCTGTGTCTGTTATCAGCACATTCAACCCAGATTTTTGTTTGAGGGCCCAATCCTAATTCATGGCACTGAAAAGTGCAGCCCCAAAAAAGGACATTGCAACCACTGGGCACGAGAGGGCTTGCTTCACTGTAGTCCTTGGTTATACTGTGAGTGCAGCGAAATCAAAGCCTATGATGATTTTCAAAGAGAATTATCATGCCCCATGAAAAACTGACCACCAGTGTGGTTGTTCATTGTAATAACAAGGGGTGGATAGACTGATATTTTGAAAGTATGGGTAGATAAGTGTTATAGAGCTCGACAGAGGGATTCTTTTTGAAGGACTCTACTGATTTGTGAACCATGGATGCTCACAAAGAAAAACAATGTTCAAAATTATATTAACTCAGCTAGGTGTCCATATAGCAGTCATATCTGATGGCCTTACCTTCAAACTGTAGGCACTTGATAAAGCTATACAGCCACCCATTCAAGACTTTTGTGAGAAAAGAGAGGGATGAATGGATGCAGTCTGTGATTCATGAATTCACACCATCAGAACAACTGAAGTGGGCAACATCTGCAAAAGTCTCCAAGTGTGTAGCTTCTGCTTGGTGGAAAATAACCCCAGAAACCATTCGTAGTGCTTCAGAAAGGCTGGGATTGTGTGTCAGCAGAATATCAATAATAAAAATAAGGACACCAAAGGCAGTGATGATGATGACATCAGTTCAGAAGTCACAGAAGAGCACCTGCAGGAAGCTCTGAGATATTTCAGTGATAGTGATGAGGGATCAGACTTTGAAAGGAGTCGGATGATGGCAATGATGAATGAATAAACTAAAATGGCCAATTTTAACATGAAAACAAAGTTTCTTCTAATGACTTTTATTTATTGATTTCAAAGACATTGATTATCAAAACATTTTGTTTCAGTTTAAGATTTCTTAAAGTAATAAAATAGAAAACAACCTCTTGTTCTTGTAGTGTTAGGCTTAGGATCATTTCTTACTTACTAATTCCTAGCTCTTTGTGCATTCATACTCTTTGGTTTCAACATGGCATCCTATTTCCATCACGAGCCCATTCTGTTCACTATTGATTGCCCTTTGTTTAGGAAAATACCTACCTTAAATGAAGTTTCCATGAGATAAGTTTTATCTTGGTGACATTAAATCCATTGGGCAGGGGAAAAAAAAAAGAAATTAAAGTCAGTCAGCAACAAAATTTATGAAAATAATGCACAGAGTTGCAAGGTTTGAAAAAATGTATTACATGCATTATTTGTGTGAAATATGATATTTGTCATCTCACTTTTTAAAAGAGAGTAATCTTAGTATATTTCAAAATTTCTACAAAAGAAAAATAGCTACCAATAAAATGGGAGGACATCAATGATAATTCTGCTTCTTCATTAAATATATTCAGAACTGACACTCAGACCTCTAAAAGTTTACAGGAAGCATTTTGGAAAAAATGATTGTTAGGGTTAGAACTGGAAAATCCTAAAAAAGATAGAATGACAGAAGGACAATTTTTTTATGTTAGATACCAGGACCAGCACCATTTGCTGGACCATGGTGGTTATCTCTGATATTAAAATCCCATCCTGGGGGTAAAGTATAGCTGGACAATGAATAAGGAAGATCGAAGAAGAGGTGATGCTTTTGAGTTGTGGTGTGGTGAAGAATGCTGAAAGTACCATGGACTGCTAAAAGAACTAACAGATCTGTCCTGGAGGAAGTGCAGCCAGAATG
>NW_006921816.1:1348465-1351561 GCF_000298275.1 Orycteropus afer afer
AAGAAGGGACCATTCCCTAGAGAAGGATGTCATGCTTGGTATGGTGGAGGGTCGACGGAAGAGGGGGAGGCCTTCAACAAGATGGATTGATACAGTGGCTGTGATGATGGGATCAAGTATAGCAGGGATTGTGGGGCTGGCGCGGGATCGGGCAGTGTTTCGTTCTGCTGTGCAAGAGGTCATTATGAGTCAGAAACGACTCGACAGCACCTAACAAACAACAACAACACACGAACCTTAGGCTTTCTTCATTTTGTTTTGATCTTGTTTCTGATTTACCCCTATCCAAAGAAGTATGCAGGTATTTGCCTTTAATCTCCCTAATTCTGTCTTCCATTGATTCAATTCTGCTCCTTTGCCCATTCAATGTCTTATCTATTTATGAAAATTTAGTATTAATCTTCTGGATTTTTGTGTATAGATATGTATCATTTCTAATTTTTCATTTATTTTGTCATTTTGTTCTTGTATTGTCTTTCGAATTGTTCTAGGGTTTTCTCTGTGTTTTCTTTTATCTGTCTTTCAATTCATTGAAGATACCTAAATATAATTATTTTGAATTCCTTATCAGGGAGTTCCAATGCTGTGTCTTCCTTAGGGATGTGTTTTGGGTCTGTATCCTGGTCCCTTGTTTCTTCTTCTTTATCATGCTTCTTTGTATGGACTGTGATGCTTTGCTGTCTCCAAGGCATTGTGATGTTTTTGTGTTTATATTTAGTTGGTGATTATATGTTGGAGGACTTGCCCACGATTTTCGTTTTCTTTCTATGTTATCTACACAAGCAGGGTACTGTGCTTCTCTATTCACTAGTTGACAGCACTTATACACTCACTACCTGTCTCCTTTCCTGTTGTCAGCCTCTCAGATGTCCCTGACAACCTTGGCAAACCGAGCCTATTCTTAGGTCCTGTTTTCTTTCAGGTTTTTCCACTAGTTGGTGACTAATCCACTTCTGTTCAGTTCCCTTCAAAGCTCAGGGCTCCGGGATTGTCTTCTGCAACTCTGTCAATTGGTTTTTCTTTTCTTTGTTGAAGAGGGTCTGTGTCTCTTGTCTGCTTATTCTTTCATCTTACAGGAAGTCCCTTAATTAATAATAATTTAAGAAAAGACTGCAGACAATGAGACTAGCAGAAAGGATGTTACATTAGTTGAAGAGACAATTGATGATGGTTTAGCCTGGATAAAGGCAGTAGAGATAAAGAGAAATGGGTAGACTGAGGAATATTTAGAAGATAACATTTACAGACATACTTTGGAGATACTGTGTGTTTGGTTCCAGACCACCATGATAAAGTAAATATTGCAATAAAGTGATTCACATGCACATTTTTTGGTTTCCCAGTGCATGTAAAAGTTATGTTTACACTATACTGTCATCTATTAAAGGAAGTCGGGTGGCATAGTGGGTCAGGCATTTATTTGGCTGCTAATCAGAAAGTTGGTGCTTCAAACCCATTAGCTGCTCCATGGGAGAGAGATGAGGCAACCTACTTCTGTAAAGATTTACAACCTTGGGAAGCCAATGGGGGTCTCTGTGAGTCAACTGACTTGATGGCAGTGGGTTAGGTTTGGTGTTGGTAGTCTATGAAGTATGCATTAGTATTACAAAGAAGTTTAAAACATTGTGACACAGAGACACAAAGTGAACACGTTGTTGAAAAAATGGCACAATAGACTTGCTCCATGCAGAGTTGCCACAAGCCTTCAATTTGTGAACAATGCAATTATCTGTGAAGTACAATAAAGCAAAGTACAATAAGTGAGGTCTCTACTGGGCTTGTTTGGCAGTATGTTGTAGAAAAGGGCAAGAGAGTTGTCCAGGGTGAATCTCAGGGTTTGGTATCGACAGCTGAATGTAGGCTTGTGTTTTTCACTGAGAAAGAGGAACAAGAAGGAAGAACAAGTTGGAGAAGGTTTTGGAAAGAGAGAGATGGATTCAGTTTTGGATATTCGGGGTTGAAAGTGCCTGTAGTATATCTAAGTGGATCTGTCTGGTAGGCAGATGGATATATAGAACTGAAGTTCAGGAGAGAGTATGAATTCTAGACATGTCTGAACTCCAACAGCAGACATAGTTTAGGCTCAAGCTAGAAACTTCATTACATGTGCTTAATTAATGCTCTGTATTTCTATTTTCATGCTTATCATCATTGATTTTCATTTGAATTAATTTTTTGTATAGCTATCTCCATCACTCACACTTCAGTCCTTAGCTCCAGACCAAAAATAAGCAAAAATACAAATAATCTCAGGGATGGATTCTGATTGATTAAAGGGAGTTATATTCCTATCCCATTGGGCCACAGGCCAAACATTTTGTCCAAGGAACCAAGGTACAATATGAAGGATCAGTTCTCTAAAAGAATGAAAGTGAATCGCTCCTGCCAGAAGATTTTGGCACTGAACAGACAAAACAATAGAAGGACAATACATTGCCTAACCTGACCTATTATTTGCCCTGGAAATTATGCTTTTGCTAAGACTCTAAACTTTTGGAATCTGGCTCTCTAGGTAAAATCCCCATTGATTTAATAGAGCATCATGTACAGAGCGGTATTTAGGAAGATACTGGAGAAGGTTAAGGAAGCCTTATAAGCCTTGCACCGTTTATCTGCTCACTTGGTAACTCTGATGTTCTCTTTCAGATCCTGGCAAAGCTATGTGAGATTTTACATACTGATTCTCTGGCGGAGGTTCTACAGTGGTTGCTTCATGCAAGTTCAAAAGGTAAGATTAGGATAAGCATTTGTAAACACTGAGCTAAATTTATTGTCAGAAACTGGGAAATAGGCAATAACTGAAGTCTTCCACCTAGGATTTACAAATATAAAATTGCTTTGTTATTGTATTGCAATAAGGCATTGCAGTCTTGTATATCTAATCCCTTGCATGCTGGTCTTTGAAGGAACCCAAGTTCAGAATGCTCCCAAATTGAACTCATATGGGTGATGTGAAACCCTTGTGTCCAGGGAAGGCTTTATTCTCAGCTATAGCTTGTTTGAGGAGCTCTGGTAGCATAGTGGCTAAGACACTTGCCTGCTAACCAGAGGGCTGGCGGTTCAAACCCACCAGCCACTCCTCGGAAGGAAGGTTGG
>NW_006921816.1:1351661-1355360 GCF_000298275.1 Orycteropus afer afer
GTTATAAACTGGGTCAGATTAATAATAATGTCACATTAGCCCACTGGACGTTTCTACCCAATCATAGTTATCTCTGAGTATAAGAATAAATCATCCATCTGCCATTTTTTTTTTTTTTTTTTTTTTGCCTGCCTAGATGCCTTTGGTAACCTCCACATTGACCACTACAGTGAATTAAGGGTGAAAACACTATAATGATGGTTTTATTGTTGTTAGGTTCCTTGGAATTGATTCCAACTAATAGCAATCCCATGTGCTCCACGGTATTTTCTAGGCTGTAGTCTTTATGGGCAGGAGCTCTGGTGGTGTAGTCCCTAAGGCATTTGACTGCTAACTAGAAGGCTGGCAGTTCAAACCCACCAGCCACTCCTCAGAAGGAAGATTGGGCAATCTACTTCTATAGTGATATTGTCCCAGAAATCCAAGGAGGGTTAGCAATGAGTCAGGTCTGATTTGATGGCAGTGAGTTTTTTTTGTTTTTGTTTTTTTTAAGCAAATCACCATTTTTTTTTTTTTTTTTTCCTCCTGAGCAGCTGCTAGATAGGTCAGAACAACCAATCTTTTAGGTAGTGGTCAAAGTCTTAACTGTTGCACCACTAGGGTTCTGTATGGCAGTGATAAAATAGTATCTGTAATAGCAGCCAGGGACCACAGGAGGAGCAAGATCCAGGTATGGGGGTGGGAGGCAGGCAAGGCCCCAGCCCCTTGAGCCAGGAAAGGGAGGGAGCTGCCAGAGACCACTAAGTGGAAGGATCCAGGGAGGAATTAGGTAAGGGGAGGGTGGAGAGGTTTCCAACAGCTAAGGGAGAGAAACTGGTCTGTCAATTTGTCATCCTGTGGGGTATGCATGTGGCTGTAAGGCTTGAGGCTGTGCCACCAGTGTTTCAAATGCCAGCAGGGTTGCACATGATGCACAGGTTTCAATTCAGCTTACAGGCTGAGATAGACTAGGAAGAAGGAAGAGGCCATCCACTTCTCAAAAAATTGGCCAGAGAAAACCTTATGAATAGCAGAAAAATACGGTCTGATACATAACTGGGCAACTTTATGAATAGCTTGGAAACATTATCTGACACAGTGCAGGAAGATGAGCCCCTAGGATCAGAAGCATTCAAAATAGGACTGGGAAGGAGTTGCCTCATCAGAGTAGAACCAACCTTAATGATATGGATAAAGTAAGTCTTTCAGGACCTCCATTTGCTGATGTGGCATGACTCAAATTGAGAACACACAGCTGCAAACATCCATTAATAATCAGAACATGGAATGTATGAAGTATGAATCTAGGAAAATTGAAAGTTGTCAAAAATGAAATGGAGTGCATAAAGATTGATATCATAGGCATTAGTGAGCTGAAACGGATGGGTTTTGGGCATTTTGAATCAGACAACCATATGATGTACTATGCCAAGAATGACAGTTTGAAGAGGAATGGCGTGGCATTCATCATCACAAAGGATGTTTCAAGATCTTTTCTGAAGTATAATGCTGTCATTGATAGGATAATATCCATAGGCCTACAAGGAAGACCCATTAATATGACTATTATTCAAATTTATGCCCCAACTGCCAGAACCAAAGATGAGGAAATTGAAGATTTTTATCAATTTCTGCAGTCTGAAATTGACTGAACATGTAATCAAGATGTGTTGCACATCACTGGTCATTGGAGTGCAAAAGTTGCAAACAAAAAAGTATCACCGGTAGTTGTAAAATTTGGCCTTGGTGACAGAAATAATGCTGGAGATTGCATGAGAGAATTTAGCAAAACCAATGCCTTAACCTTTGTAAATACCTTTTTTCAACAACACAAATGGTGGCTATACACATGGACTTCACCAGATGGAATACACAGGAATCATATTGACTACATCTGTGGCAAAAGGCTATAGAAAAGATCAATATTTTCAGCCAAAATAAGGCCAGGAGCGGATTGTGGAACAGACTATCAACTGCCATACGCAAATTCAACTTGAAGTTGAAGACAATTAAAACAAGTTTACGAGAGCCAAAATATGACCTTGAATATATCCCTCCTGAATTTAGAGACCATTTAAAGAATAGATTTGATGCATTGAACACCAGTGACCGAAAACCAGAAGAATTGTGGGACGAATCAAGAGCATCATCCATGAAGAAAGTAAGAGGTCATGAAAAAGAAGAGAAAGAAAAAAAAGACCAAAATAGATGTCAGAAGAGACTCTGAAACTTGCTGTTGAGTGAAGAGCAGCTAAAGCAAATGGAAGAAATGACAAGACAAAATTGCTGAACAGAAGATTTCAAAGATCAGCTTGAGAAGACAAAGATAATGAATTGTAATGAAATTTGCAAAGACTGGAGTTAGAAAACCAAAAGGGAATAACAGGCTCAGCATTTCTCAAGCTGTAAGAATTGAGGAAAAAATTTAAGCTCAAGTTGTAATATTGAAAGATACTATGGGCAAAATATTGAATGGTGCAGGAAGCATCAAAAGAAGATGGAAGGAATACACAGAGTCACTGTACCAAAAAGAACTGGTTGATCTTCATCCATTTCAGAAGATGGTATATGCTCAAGTATTAATGGTATTGAAGGAGGAAGTCAAAGCTGCACTGAAAGAACTGGCAAAGAACAAGGTTCCAGGAATTGACGGAATACCCATTGAGATGTTTCAACAAACAGATGCCCCACTGGAGGCACTCTCTTAGCTATGCCAAGAGATTTGGAAGACAGCTACCTGACCAACTGACTGGAAGAGATCTATATATTGTACCCATTCCAAAGAAAGATGATCTAACAGAATGTGGAAATTATCAAACAATATCATTAATGTCACACACAAGCAAAATCTTACTGAAGATAATTCAAAAACTGTTGCAACAGTCTATTGACAGAGAACTTCCAGAAATGTAACCTGAATTCAGAAGAGCACATGGAATGAGGGATATCATTGCTGATGTCAGATGGATCTTGGCTCAAAGCAAAGAATAACAGAAAGATGTTTACTTGTGTTTTATTGACTGTGCAAAAGCATTTGATTGTGTGGATCATAACAAATTGTGGATAACATTGAGAAGAATGGGAATTCCAGAACGCTTAATTGTACTCATGAGGATCCTGTATGTGGACCAGAAGACTGTCTTTTGAACAGAAAAAGGGAACACTGCAGGGTTTAAAATCAAGAAGGGAGTGCGTCAGGGTTGTATCCTTTCACCATACTTATTCAATCTGTGTGCTGAGCAAGTAATTTGATAAGCTGGACTATATGGAGAAGAACATGGCATCAGGATTGGGGAAAGGCCCATTAACAACCTGTGATATGCTGATGACACAACTTTGCTTGTTGAAAGTGGGGATGACTTGAAGCACTTATTGATGAAGATTCAAGAAAACAGTCTGCAGTATGGGTTACATCTCAATATAAAGAAAACAAAAATCTTCACAACTGGACCTATAAGCAACATCACGATAAATGGAGAAAAGATTGAAGTTGTCAAAGATTTCACATTGCTTGGTTCTACAATTGACGCCAATGGAAGCAGTAGTCAGGACATGAGACGATGTATAACACTGGGCAAATTGGCTGCAAAGGACCTCTATCAAGTGCTAAAGAGCAAAGATGTCTCCTTGAGGAGTAAGGTGCACCTGACACAAGCTATGGTATTTCCAATCGCCTCATATGCATGTGAGAGCTGGACAATGAATAAGGAAGACTGAAGA
>NW_006921816.1:1362555-1363424 GCF_000298275.1 Orycteropus afer afer
GTGGGGCTGGCGCGGGATCGGGCAGTGTTTTGTTCTGCTGTGCATGGGGTCGCTATGAGTCAGAAACGACTCGACGGCACTTAACAACAACAACAGTTACTATACGGCAGGAGAAATATGAGTTTATCTTGAAGCTATAAGATTGCTCCAAGGAAGTCATGAACTCATGGAAGAAAAAGATCTTTGAGGGATTCCAAAGAACACCTTTGCTAAGCATCCATGGGTGGAATTCAAAGACACTCTACTCACTGGATACTTTTTCATTATCCCAGACTTAATCCAGGATCAATTGATACCCTATGCAACAGTGATCCTTTCCCCAACACTCACAAGTCTGGTTTATATACCTAGCTGTTATTCTTACCAAGCTGTAGAAACAAATATTTACCTGAAGGGGTTGGAAGCTACTGTGGTCCACTGTGTATCTGCTCAGGTACTCATAATGAAGAGAAAGCAGGAGGTTTCCTAGGAAGACATATTCTACTTCCTCTCACTAAATGTATTCTCAAAAACACATCTGATCCATTAGTTATTTATGAGTAAGAAGAAGCTGGGACTAATGTGCAATCACCATACTGATGAAAAGACATCAGAGTCAGAGTGGTCTAGAGAATACCATGGAGCTCTTTTATTTATAGTATGGCCATTAAAGTTTTGTAAAATAATTTAGAGCAAATTTAACTTGTTCTCTTCTAGGATGATATGATTGAAGACAAAAATATTAATATTATAGCAAAGCTCAATAAAAGGCAGTGCATTTTTATGCCCTTTAATTCCACTTTTAAAACTCCAGCATCTAGATCAATGATAGACACAATATATTTGTTTAATTAATAATAATTTTAATGCATTTTTATTGAAATATAATT
>NW_006921816.1:1369675-1372235 GCF_000298275.1 Orycteropus afer afer
TCTGTAGTGATACTGCCTCGGAAACCCAAGGAGGGGTCGCTATGAGTCGGGGCCGACTCGACGGCACACAACAACAACAACAACAACAACAGCTTGTTTGTGCTTCTTCTACAAGTCCATACACCCAGGCCCCTCCCTGAGCACATCCTCTGGCCTGCTGTGAACCCTGACCCCATAGAGCTTATCTCTTTCCTTGGCTATGGATGACAGTAGCATAGACTTCTAAGTACCATATTCTAACACCTCTTCCAATTCCCCACCAAAATCCCATCAACTCAGTTACCCAGCCCTGGCTTGTGCCATGAAAATACATGACAGTTCCCAAGAGGACACCATAAGTGGCATAGAGCAGTTGTCCCCAAACCTAGCTGGTCTTCAGGCTGACTAAAGCAATGCTTCTGAGGTGGGGCATGAGAATATGCATTTCCCACAAGTTTCCAGGTGATGCTGATCATGCTGGTCTGGGGACCACTGTCTGAGAATCACTACAGTAACCAGTGTTAGGAAGTATCAATGTGTTAGAGAAAAACTGATGTTTTAAAATGGGGAGCGTTTTGGAAATAATGCCTTATCTCAGGAATTCAAGACTACTTGGGAGGCACTTAAGTATGGTATTTGAGGACAAAGGGTCTTTAGTTATTATCCATTTTATTTTTGTCCTTTTCAAAAATGTAATTTTTAAATAATGAAACAAGTAATAAATGCTTATTCTTGGAGAAGTGAACAGATAACCCAAAGAAAGAAAAAAAAAAAGGAAGAAAAACAATGATTAATAAAATTAATGATACCACAGATAACATTTCTGTGAATATCTTTTGTGGGTATCTTTTTAGATATACTTGTAATGATTTATCAGTCTGTGTTTCAGTTAGATCATATTGTACTTTTTATTTTGTATGAATATCATTATATCCTTTCATTAGTAAGGCTGGTTTTTGTACCCAGCATTTAAAAATGATTCCACATCATCAAGAATCCAGTGCCTCTGGGGACTCTACAATGTTACAGCTCAACAGAAACTAGGTCGATGTGAAGCAGCTTTTCTGCAGAACAGGTGCTATCTTAGTCAGGGTTCTCTAGAAAAACAGAACCAGTGGGATATGCACACATAAATGCAGACAGAAAAGAGAAAAAAAAATAAGAAATTGGCTCTCATGATTGTAGGGACTGGCAAATCCAAAATCTGAGAGGCCAGAGATACCTGCAGATTTGTGTCTCAAAATCTATAGGTCAGGTAATAGGAAGAGTAAAACATAAGGGAGTTCTGGCAAAATGCCTATTTATAATGTGGAGGCAGAACACAACCTAGAAAAACTCCCTTTTTGCTTGGAAAGCCTTTAACTGATTAGGTGAGGCTCATCCATATTATATCCAACTTATTTAATCACATGTAAGCACTTGTAACAGATTCTAGGCTAGTGTCTGACCAAACAACTGGGCACCATAGCCTAGTGTGGTAGACACATAAAATTAACCATCACATCTGCCTACCCAGAACACAGAATATCATCTTTCACAATAGAGTACTGCATAAAAGAACTAAACCTGTTTCTAGCCAGCATGGCAATTACAAAGCCTTCCCCTCCATTTTTAATCAGAAAAAGAGTGGGTTTCAGCTTTGATTCACGCTGAGCTGGCCGAGATAAACTTGTTGACTCACCGTGGAAGAAACACCTCAACAGAATCAGCAGCAGAGACCAGGAGACAACCCACAGTTAAATCTCCCCCAAATGCACCTGCAAAATCAAAAGTGCTGACAAGATCTAGGGAAGGGCATCAACCAATCAGGTAACTTGACATAATAGATGGCTACCTCGAAGGCATATGGTACATATAGACTGTATTCCTGTCACTATCTTTCAAAACACTAATCATACTGAGGTTTTGAACTCCCCCCTTTATTCAGTAAATGACTAGGATATATTTGGGTTTTTTTTTTTTTCATTGTCATAAGTGCAATATGAAAATTGTTCTCAATTCTACTGTTCACAGCATTTTGGCAAGGGTTCTATATTCCCTGGAGTTCTTGGGAGGTACAAATGGTTAATGTGCTTGGCTGCTAACCAGAAGGTGGGGGTTCAAGTCCACCCAGAGGTGCCTCAGCAGAAAAGTCTGGTGACCTACTTCTGAAAAATCAGGACTAAAAACCCTATGGAGCACAGTTCTACTCTGACATATGCAGGGTCACCATGAGTCAGAATTGACTCAGTGGAAAATGGTACTGATATATATCTTCCTTAACTAACAACCTTTATTTCTGAGGCAAATTTCCTCTCCACTGAGGGAAAAGCAAGAGCAGCAATGCAGAAATGTAAGAACATTTATTATTATTACTATTATTTAGTTTAACTAAAAATAGAAGTAGGAAAGGAAATCAAATACTACTGTTAATTATACATTTTGTTAAATGAACAAAACACTGGTGTTCCAGCAAGATGGCAGACTAGGCAGAAGGACTGCATAGAAGCTCTTCAACAAAGAAAAGGGAAACCAATTAACACAGACACAGAAGATAATCTTGGACCCCTGAGCCTTGAAGGGAAGGATACAAAAGTGGACT
>NW_006921816.1:1372335-1373984 GCF_000298275.1 Orycteropus afer afer
GTGCACCTGACACAAGCTATGGTATTTCCAATCGCCTCATATGCATGTGAGAGCTGGACAATGAATAAGGAAGACTGAAGAAGAATTGATGCTTTTGAGCTGTGGTGTTAGCTAAGAATGCTAAAAGTGGTATGGACTGTGAAAAGAACTAACAAGTCTGTCCTGGAGGAAGTATAGCTGGAATGCTCCTTGAAGGCAAGAATGGCCAGACTTCGTCTCACATACTTTGGTCATGTTGTCAGAAGGGACCATTCCCTGAAAAGGATGTCATGCTTGGTAAGGTGGATGGTCGATGAAAGAGGGGAAAGCCCTCAATGACATGGTTTGACACAGTGGCAGCAGTGATGGGCTCAAGTATAGCAAGGATCATGGAACTTGTGCAGGACCAGGCAGTGTTTCGGTCTGCTGTGCATAGTAGGGTTGCTATGAGTCGGAGACAACATGACGGCACCTAACAACAACAACAATAGAAATTATGGATGCAAATTTTGGATTATGAAAAAGGAAGACAGAAGGAAAATTGATGCATTTGAACTGCAGTGTTGGGAAAGAATACTCAATATACTGTGGACTGCCAAATGAACAAGCAAATCAGTCTTAGAAGAAATACAACTAGACACAGACTCTCTTCAACAAAAAAAAGAAAAACCAATTGACAGAGATACAGAAGATAACCCTGGAACCCTGAGCTTTGAAAGGAACTATACAGAAGTGGATTAGGCACCAACTAGTGGAAAAACCTGAATGAAAACAGTGAGTATAGAGACAGAGCTGTGGACTATCAGCTACTCTGACGAGACCAACAGCCTGAATATTTCCAAGTGGTGTTGGGACTTGAGAATTGACCTAAAGATCAGTCCTAGTCACCAAGGGCTGCAGGGACAACTGTGGCCTATGACTAGGAAGGGAAACAGCAGGGAAGGAGACAACCTGGGCTATGGACTTTCTGCTGTCCGGAGGGCACAGCCATTCTGATCGTTAACACATGGCAGCCATTTTAGATATTTAAAGTGACTGAGGGCGCAGCCATTTTGAATGATTACAAGTGGCAACCATTTTGGATTTTAAAGTGATAGCACTCTCATTCAGATTCCAGGGACCTAAGAACAGGCTCTGTTTGCCAGGGTCAGCAAGGACATATGAGAGGCTGACAACAGGAAAGGAGACAAGTAGTGAGTGTATAAGTGCTGCCAACAACTCAATAAAGGAGCACAGGATAGTACCCTGCCTGTATAGATAACATACAAAGAAAATGAAAATTGCGGGCAAGTCACTCCAACATATAATCACCAATTAAATATAAACACAAAAATGTCACAATGCCTTAGAGACAACAGAGCATCACAGTCCACATAAAGAAGCAAGATAAAGCAGGAGAAACAAGGGATCAGGATATAGACCCAAAACACATCCCTGAGCAAGATGCAGCATTGGAATTCCCTGATAAGGAATTCAAAAGCATTATATTTAGCTATCTTCAAAGGATTGAGAGACAGAACAAGGAAAACACAGACAAAAACCTAGAACAATTTTGGAAGAAAATATAAGAACAAAATGACAAAATAAATGAAAAATTAGAAATGATTCTAAATTTACAGATAGAAATCCAGAAGATTAATACTAAATTGTCAGCAATAGATAACACATTG
>NW_006921816.1:1374537-1385140 GCF_000298275.1 Orycteropus afer afer
TATGGGGAGGAAGTGGGAGGGGAGCTGTTGCATTGTGTTAAACTGTGGTCAATGACATGAGACAAAGTATATGTGAACTGCTGTATGGAAAATGAATTTGCTCTGTAAATCTTCACCCAAATCACAATTAAAAAAAAAAAAAAATTGTGGTAAAAAAAAAAAAATGAGCATCACACTGATACTACTTTTTTTGGTCTAGAATAATTCAAGAATAAAATTAACTGCTTCATTTAATTTCCTCTGACATGATCCTGGGTGCTGCCTTACGGAAAAATAATTATTAAGAAGATTGGAAATTATTTCAGAAGAAATGTTTCTTAACCCCTGAAATTCAACAACTACAATACATATTTATCATAGTGGAAGAATGTGTTGTGAGGTGTCATTTAAACTAGGAAAGAAAATCTAGTTACTTTAAAGCTAAAATTTGTGTGAAGCTTAAAGTCAAAGAAAATAAAGATTCAATAGACATACTGTGTCACTTTAAAAAGCACTGGGATGGAAGAGAATTTTGAAATGTAATTTGTCTTTAAAGATTCCATTTAAGAGAAAACTGGAAGAAAGCATCAGTTTCTCTACCTTAGTGACAAACATCTAATCTACTCTTTAGACATTTACTCATTGTCAGAAGAATTTTTCACTGGAAAGTAAATATAAAACTGTCTGAATTGAAAAACAAAGAATGGGGGTAGCATATATAAGATAGACACCCTTTCCTCACTTAATGACGTGGTTAGTCCCAGAGACCAGGTTGTTACACAAAAATCAGTATTATGCAAAAATAGAGGATGCCCACATCAAATCACAAAATGGAGGATGACTACATCATTACATAACTGTCAAATTACCTCATTAAATAGCTGCCAACCACTGAGAATTGCTGGCACATAACTTTAACCATCACAGCCAGCATTGCTCTCACTTCACACCTCGGTATTTGGTACTGCCAGACATATGTCATTAATATTGCCAAATAGTCAGATAGATTTTTTTACTATTGTTTAAATGAGAAATGCCAGATAATTAGGTAGCTAATAAGTAAGGAGAGGATGTATAAACACGTAAGTGAAAAAGACAGTGAAGCCTATGGACAATACTTGCATAGATCTGTGAAATTAATTTTCTCTTTCTCTAATTGGTTTAGAGTGTCAAGCCAAGGATCTGAAGGAAATAAGGAAATACCTAAAGGTTAAGTACAGTTTGTGATAATTACTGAATTGGTATAAGGAAACCAGTAAGTATCTAACTACTTACAAGCATAGATTTTAAAGATCTGTGGTTTACAAGGGAAAACAGTAATATAAAATATGATTTCCAGCTCTACTTTTAGGGGAGAACATTGCTGAATTTTTCATAGAGATAAATTTGACATACATTTAATTTTGTTTTGAAAGCAAAATACCTCATCAAGGACAGCAGCTCTTTGAGAAGTTAAGACAGCAGGACATTATATTTGTTTCTTAGCATGAAAGCACAGGGAGATAACTCAGAGGCAGGAATGTGTAGGAAGGACACAAGGAAAGGGTAACCAGAGGGAGGAAATAGGAAGAGAGCTGTTTCATTATGAGGATTACAGTCAATGTCATGAAACAAAACGTGTATGAACTGTGGTGTGGAAAATAAACTTCTGTAAACTTTCACCCAAGTCACAGGAAGGAAGGAAGGAAGGAAGGAAGGAAAGAAGGAAGGAAGGAAGGAAGGAGAGAGGGAGGGAGGGAGGGAGGAAGGAAGGAAGGAAGGAAGGAAGGAAGGAAAGAAAAAGAACATATCCTGCATGTCACAGAACAAGAAGAATAGGTTTGTTTGTTATGCCAATCTGGCCACAGGAGAAGCCAAGAAAAAAAGAAAAAGAACATATCCTGCATGTCACAGAACAGGAAGTATAGGTTTGTTTGTTATGTCAATCTGGCCACAGGAGATGGTCTGGACTGACTTAACAAAATGAACTGATCTCAGAGTTTTGGTTCTTCACAGATTAACTTTCATGGAGCCAATTGATGTTCACTAGAAACAAAGTCAAGCAAAGAAAACAGTGCAGTGGAATGAACTATAAGTGGATATCCTATGAGTTACATGGAATATAACAGAGAATAACAGTTTTACATCTCCACCAGATGCCTAGCCCTGGCCTGCAATTTAGACCAGGAAAATCAAGAATTGTTGAAAGTTCTACTTTGCTTCTGAATAGTCCAATTAAAATATTCCTGTGGGTTTGATAGCTTTTAGGTCCAAAACAAACATAGCAACAATGAGGGTAGAGCACTGACTATGAAGTATGTCTACAAACCTCAAACAAAAATCTTGTATCTACCAATTTCCTTTATACCAGAAAGAAAAGGAAATCCATCTGAGTTACTCAGGGTCACTCTAGATCCTGGTGAGTTTTGTAGGCTCATTTTGGTATTATCCAACCACAGAAAATGGTCTATCTGCTACTAAGAAATAATAAGTGCGGATTAGAAATTAGGAGGTACTTCTCACCCTAACACTCTAAATATAGTCCATTTTATTAGGTCTCTCCTACTAAATTCCTCCCTCTAGGATTATAAAATCACAAAAGTGATGGTTTCTATTACTCAAATATATGTTTTACCTGTAGGCTACAAATACATTTTGCCCTATCTGGATCCTTGAATTTTTTTTTGGGGGGGGGGAGGATATAAATTCCTAAATCATACCCCTTTTTCTTCATTGTTGATATTCCGTATCTTCTGAAATGTCTATTCCTATTTGGATATAACCATGTAGGCCTGTGAAAATATTATGAATACAATGAAATTGTTTTAACCTGCTTGTCTATTCTTTTGTTTTGTCTGTTAGGACTATAAATCTTCCTCTTTTCTTTCAATGATCCCATCTTTGCCTACTAACCTCACCCATGACCAACTCTAAAGCATTCTTTCCAAAATCATGTTTGTTTCTTAGAGTGAAAGAACATTTCCCACATATTACAGAACAACGAGCTCACTGGAGATGAGCAGGTGGTAAGAAAGAAAAATGAGAATATATTCTTTTATGAATTCTGGGTGCATTTCATTCACCTATATATCATATAGTTTTGTATATCATGTGCGACTAAACACATCAAAAGCTGTATTATGTATCTCAATTACAGTATGGCCCTATTTAGTTTTTTCTATTTCAGAAGCTGAGTACAAGTCTCCATTGTTTATAAGAAATAACATGAAAATGCCCATTGCAGAATATTTCAGCAAACCGAAGTCTCCTCCCAGGCCTAAAATTCAGGACAGCATATTTGCAAAACCCGGGTCAGCAAGGAATACACAACAAAGAAACAATCTCTGTCTTCAAAGAGCGTGTTATCCTTTAACATACCAAAGATAGAAATTCCAGATTGGCTAATTCTTTCACAAATTTAGCTTCACTTTGTTACAACATCACATTATTTTAAAAATAATACTTTTAGTATTAAAGAATCAATCGGTATTCTTTATGTGATACACGGAAATCTCAAAGCACCTGTGTATAATACTACTAAATAAATATTAGTGGAAACAATATTTCTATTTGTAGTCAATTTTAACAAAATGTGTAAAAGAAATATGTTTGTTTATATACTTCCAGCTTGCAATGTTAGTATTAGGTTAAAAACATAGGGCCATGATACTAGAAAAATCATCCATAATCAGAATTAGGCAGTTAAACTGTTAAAGGACAAAATAAATAAATAAATAAGAAAACATTAGTATCAGTTGATTTTCCCAAACTAGAATGTTTCAATGTTCTTGGAATATTACAGAAAATTCTCACATCCCTCCACAAAATGATTAAAAAGTTATCCCTAACTTATGAGTCTTAAAGAAGCTAGTTATTACTCAATGCTAAGGGTAGATGACATTAATAGATTTCATAAAGTGAACTCTATTGCTTAAAAACTCTTGGGTAATGGTTATTATTTTTTTAGAAGGCTTTAAGATGTTCGCATTTATATTTATAATATATAATTATAAAATCATATATAAAATGATAATATAACTTGTGTGTGTGTGTGCATGTACGTACATGTGCAATCTTAATGATAGTAACACTTGCTGTGAGTGAATTATCATTTAAAATATACATATGCATCACTTGACCTATCCACAATACATTCTATGACATAAAATGTTATGTGATTTGGATGTTGTGTGAACACCACACAAAAATCTTATGGGAGGCTATTTCCAGTTGTCCTTGTTACTGCTGCTGATGCTGTTACTGCTAGAGCTGCCAGAAGAGCAGATGCTGGCAGCTGCAGCAGCTGATATGGTGGCAACAGGAATGGAGAGAGAGGGAGCAAGTGAGGAGGGAGCAGAGCACACCCAGACCTGATGGATGTTTCATCCATATGAACAAGCAGGAGCACCCCAGGCTTCAGTCCTTGCTACAGCTGCCCACCTGCCCACCAGACAAAGCCCAAGAGACCATACCAAGAGCCACATCCTCTGACTCACCTGCCTGTATCTCACCTGTGGCCCAGTGCTGCAAGAGTCTGTGTTTGGGGTCTTTAAAAAACACTGTTGTTGTTGTTATTGTTGCTAGGTGCCATTGATTTGGCTCCAACTCATAGTGATCCTACATACAACAGAACAAAACACTGCTCAGTCTTATGCCAGCCTCACAATCCTTGCTATACCTGAGACCACCATTGCAGCCACTGTGTCAATCCATCTTGTTGAGGGTCTTCCCCTTTCTCACTGACCCTCCACTTTACTAAGCATGATACCTGTGTTAGACTGGGTTCTCTAGAGAAACAAAGTCAGTAAAGCTGATATATAGATAGATAGATAAATTTATCTTAGGAAAATGGCTCACACACTTACAGAAGCTGCCAAGTCCAAAGTTCTTGGATCAAACGTCAAGTGGGAGGCTTTTCCCGACTCTTGAAGCTGCAGGGGCTGCAGAGCTCAAGGTTGGCAGGCAATATATTGGCTGTTGACTCCAATAAATGATGAATCCAAGATCTCCAGGCTGAATGGTGGATTGTTTGCTCATGGACAGTGGTAGGCAGTACAACAGAATCTCGATCCACAGAAGAATGTCTCTTTTCCCAGATGTCCATAAATATACTGGAAGCAGGCCACACCCCTAGAAAAACTCCTTTTCGACGGATTGGCTGCTCAAAACATATTCATTTGATCCCATCATGGGAATAACCACATCACAACTGCTTAAACCACATAGACTTGTGGTCCAGCAAAGTTAACACACAGCTCCGACTATCACAGTCCACCCCTTGTCAACTTGGCAGTTGTACACATCTTCTTAACCATATATAATCTCTAAATAAGAACAATTATAAAGTCATATTTGCACCTAACATGATATGCTAACACACGTACAACTGAAATGCATTAACCTTGTTTACATTTCACAGTTCATAACGGAAACAAAAATATTTGATGCACATATACAATGAAGAAATATGACAATCACAGTCCTTGTTTCTGCAACTGGTCAGGTGGTCATACCTGGTATTCAGAACTACCTTCTCCTACCACCCATTCTGTATTTCCCTTGCCCTCAGCAAGCACCTCAGGTGTTCGTGGTTCTTTGCTTGGTAGGGTGACCCAAACCTTCATTCCTGAAGGGTCTGGGCCATTAGCAGTCATATCAGAATTGGGTTACTGTAATTTTCCATTGACTTTAATCACAGGGCATGGTAGTACTAAGAGACGTCCTAAAGAATCTCCTGTATTCCAGACATATTCTTCTTTACCTCCATTATATAAAGTCAATCCAATTTCCCCTTGGTATTCAGAATCTATCACACCAGATAGTACAGTAATGCCCTTCTTTGTCTGTTGATCCAGAGGCATGAGGAAGCCAAAATGGCTGGGTGGTATTCTTAATTTCCAGTTCAATTCAGTCAGTATTGTATCTCCATGTGGGAATGTTCCTCCCTTTGGGACTAAGATCTCCAGACCTGCAGAGCATAGGGTAGCAGGGACAGGAAGCAAAAACTTTTGAGTGGGTCACTAGGGGTAATAGCAAGTGGTACCACTCCCATTTCCACCCCTTGGTTCCTGGACCCATGAATCCTGGCTATTGGAGAAACAGAACCACATATTGGATGCTGGTTTAGAGCATATACAGCCTCCTGGAGAACACTGCTCCAGCCCTTCAAAGTATTGCCTCCTTGCTGGTGACATAACTGTGTTTTCAGGAGGCCATTCCATTGTTCTTGCAAGCCAGCTGCTACAGGATGATGGGGAACATGGTAAGACCAGTGAATTCCATGAGCATAGGCCCATTGCCACACTTCATTTGCTGTGAAGTGAGTCCCTTGATCTGAAGAAATGCTGTATGGGATACCATGATGGTGGGTAAGGCATTCTGTAAGTCCACGGATGGTAGTTTTGGCAGAAGCATTGCATGCAGGGAAGGTGAATCTATATCCAGAATAAGTAGCTATTCCAGTAAGAACAAAACTCTGTCCTTTCCATGATGGTAGTGGTCCAATGTAATCAACCTGCCACCAGGTTGCTGGCTGATCACCCCAAGGAATGGTTCCATATCACTGACTCAGTGTTGGTCTCTGCTGCTGGCAGATTGGGCACTCAGCAGTGGTGGTAGCCAAATCAGCCTTGGTAAGCGGGAGTCCATGTTGCTGAGCCCATGCATAACCCCATCCCTGCCACCATTGCCACTTTGTTCATGAACCCATTGAGCAATGACAGGAGTAGCTGGGGAAAAAGGACAGCTTGTTTTCAGCGAACATGTCATCTGATCCACCTGATTGTTAAAGTCCTCCTCTGCCGAGGTCACCTTTTGGTGGACTTTTACATGAGACACAAATACCTTTACTCCTTTGGCCCATTCAGAGAGATCTATCCACATACCTCTTCCCCATACATCCTTATCACCAATCTTCCAATCATGCTCCTTCCAAGTCCCAGACCTTCCAGCTCAGCCATTAGCCACAGCCCATGAATCCATATATAATCGCACATCTGGCCATTTCTTATTCCATGCAAAGTAAATAGCCATATGCATAGCTCGAAGTTCTGCCCATTGGGAGGATTTCCCTTCACCACTGTCCTTTAAGGAAGTCCCAGAAAGGGGCTGCAGTGCCGCTGCTGTCCACTTTCGAGTGGTGCCTGCATATCATGCAGAACCATCTGTAAACCAGGCACGAGTTTTCTCTTACTTAGTCAACTGATCATAAGGAACTCCCCATGAAGCCATAGGTGCAGAGTGGGACAGGGAAGGTAATGTGACTAGAGTGGAGACCACAGACATTTGGGCCACTTCCTCATGCAACTTACTTGTGCCTTCAGGTCCTGCTCGAGCCCAATCTCTGATATACCACTTCCATTTAATGATGGAGTGCTGCTGTGCACATCCAACTTTATGACTCTGTGGGTCAGACAACACCCAGTTCATGATGGGCAGCTCAGACCTCATGGTCACTTGGTGGCCCATAGTTAGGTGTTCGGTCTCTAGTAAAGCCCAGTAACAAGCCAAAAGCTGTTTCTCAAAAGGAGAGTCGTTATCTGCAGAGGATGAGGGCTTTGCTCCAAAATCCCAAGGGTCTGCATTGCGATTCACCAATAGGGACCTGCCAAAGACTCCAAACAGCATCTCTATCTATTACAGACACTTCAAGCACCATTGGATTAGCCGGATCATATGGCCCAAGTGGCAGAGCAGCCTGCATGGCAGCCTAAACTTGTTGCAGAACCTTCTGCTGTTCTGGGCCCCACTCATGTGACCTAGAATTCTTCTGTCTATACAGATCAAGTAAATACTCAGCTTTCTGAGTCACTTGATAAATAGGCCACAGCAACACACCCAAATGAGGGATATGTTGCCTCCAAAATCCAGAGACCCACCAGATGTTGTGGCTCCTTTTTAGTTGTGGGGGAAGCCAGATACAATAACTTATCCTTCACTTCAGTAGGAATATCTTGACAAGCCCCAAACCATTGGACCTCTAGAAATTTCACTGAGGTGGAAGGTGCCTGAATTTTTGTTGGGTTAATTTCCCAACCTCTAGCACACATATGTCTCACCAATAAGTCTAGAGTCCTCAATGCTTCTTCTTTACTAGGTCCCGTCAGCATAATGTCATCAATTTAATGTACCAGTGTGATGTCTTGTGGAAGGGAAAGGTGATCAAGATCCCTACGGACTAAATTATGACATAGTGCCAGGGAGTTGATATACCCCTAAGGAAGGACTGTGAAAGTATACTGTTGTCCTTGCCAACTGAAGGCAAACTGCTTCTGATGGTCTTTTGAAACTGATATCAAGAAAAAGGCATTGGCCAGATCAATAGCTGCATACCAAGTACCAGGAGATGTACTAATTTGCTCAAGCAATGAAACTACATCAGGAACAGCAGCTGCAATTGGAGTCACCACCTGATTAAGTTTACAATAACCTACTGTCATTCTCCAAGATCCATCTGTTTTTTGCACAGGCCAAATAGGCAAATTAAATCACCACCCCTGCATTCCTCAAGTCCTTGATGGTGGCAGTAATCTATGCAACCCCTCCAGGGATGCAGTATTGCTTTTGGTTTACTATTTTTGTAGGCAGAGGCAGTTCTAATGGCTTCCACTTAGCTTTTCCTACCATAATAGCCCTTACTCCACGTGTCAGGGACCCAATGTGGGAATTCTGCAAATTGCTCAGTATATCTATTCCAATTATGCATTCTGTGAGACACACCTTAGCTAAGACTTCATCAGTAACTTGACCTTGATATGCCCCCACTCTGACTGACGGGCCACAAGGACTCTTTGGGTCTCTTGGAATTAAGTGTCAATTCAGAGCCAGTGTCCAGTAATTCCCAAAAAGTCTGATTATTTCCTTTTCCCCAATGAACAGTCACTCTCGTAAAAGGCCTCAGATCCCTTTGGGGAAGGCTGGGAGAAACACTGACATCATAAATTTTGACAATGTAGTGGGGTCCTTCCTCAAAGGGACCTGGCCTCCCCTTCATTCAAGGGGTTGTGGTTCTGTAAACTGAGTCAAGTCTTGGAATTGATTGAGAGGTTGTGACTGTATTCTGGTGATTCAATCTAGGTTGCTGTTCATGTGACCTAGAATTCTTCTGTCTATACAGATCAAGTAAATATTTAGTAGGTTTTCCATGTATTTCACTACTAGAAACACCATCAGCAAATAGCTAATGCCATAATTCCACATGAGTCAGACTATTCTGATTATTGTTCCAACTCTGCTTTCCATTATGGTAAACACACCCACCTTGCCTTTGTCGATTAACTGCTATCATTTGGCCCCTACCACCACAGGGTTCAATCAGCCCCATCACAGTTAAGTGTCTTAGTTCAATTAGGGCAGTTCCCACTGTCAAATCAGGTTTACATAAAATAGCAATCACAGCAGTCTTCAAGGATGCTGGAGCTCCCTTCACAAATTTATTCCTCACCATGCTGGTAAAATGCGTGTCCTCTGGACTCTCCATTTCTGGCTCTAGAGGTCTAATCTGATAAATCCATTCTAACAGGCCAATTTCCCTAAGCCTCTCGATACCTTCTTCTACATTATACCAAGGCAGGTCTGTAACTTCAACTTGACTTAAGGTAGGCCACCACATAATCCATGCTTCAGTAAGGCAACCAAATAAACTATTAGATTCTTTTCTAACCTCTCAAGCTGAAACACTGAATGAAAAATCCATACTTAGTGGGCCTAACTCAATCAACTCAGACTGATCCAATCGTATATTCCTTGAACCATTATCCCACACCCTCAGTAGCCATTCCCATACATATTCTCCAGGTTTCTGTCTGTAAATGTTAGCAAAATCAAGTAGGTCTTTTCAGGTGCAGCGTACCACCTCCTCAATCACACTTTCTATTTCACCTTCTGGGGCTCGCTTGGACTTAAGTTTAGTTATAGGTCTAGCAGCAACAATGAGTGGATGGGCAGTTCCTGAAAACATTCAGGAATGTCTTCCATGGCCTCTGCCTCAGGCAATGACCCAGCAGGAACAGTTGGGCTAATCCCATCAAACTGAGGTGGAGGGGATAATGGTTTTACAGTAATCCCTTCAGATGCAAGGGATTCAACAGAATTTACAGGCTCCATATCCTGATCTTTCTATCTGCCCATATGTCCCCATTCCAGGTTTCAGGATCCCATTTTTTCACAATCAATGCCCTCCCTTTAACTTCAGACACCATTCTTGGTTGGCAATTTAGTTGGCATTGTAATTCAGCCACCTTTACAATTAAGACTCTGGGTTTGGTTTTCAGCAATATCAGCTCTGTTACTAGAAGCAATAAAGCATTCTTTCAGAGTACAACTGGAAACACTGAGGTCTTTCATGAGGCTCTTAAGCCAAGACTTAGCAGCTTTGAGTTCATCTCACTCTTTCACCAGTGTGTCTAGTGTAAGTAGGACCAACCAACCAGCTTCCTTATATTGCTCGTGCTAACAGAATTGCAGAAAAGTATCAAATATGCGATCACCCAGAGCCTCACTTCTCACAAGTACTTGATCTATTGGTGGTGCTATTTTGCATATTAATGTTTGCCACCTCATGCCATGGATTAGCAGGGCCCTCTTTACTAACAGAGGCAGGGTCACTAGTGTCTTTACAATTAATCAAATTGGAGAACCAATTTAG
>NW_006921816.1:1385241-1407628 GCF_000298275.1 Orycteropus afer afer
AAAGCTTATATATAGATAGATAGAGAAATTTATCTTAGGAAAATGGCTCACACACTTATAGAAGCTGCCAAGTCCAAAGTTCTTGGATCAAATGTCAAGCTGGAGGCTTTTCCCAACTCTTGCAGCTGCAGAGGCTGTGGAGCTCAAGGTTGGCAAGCAGTATACTGGCTGTTGACTCCAACAAATGACGAATCCAAGATCTCCAGGCCAAATGGTGGATTGTTCACTCACAGACAGTTGTAGGCAGCACAACAGATTCTCAATCCACAGAAGACTGTCTCTTTTCTCAGTATGTCCATAAATATGCTGGAAGCAGGCCACACCCCTGGGACAACTCCCTTTTGAGGGATTGGCTGCTCAAAACATATTCATCTGATCCCATCATGGGAATAACCACACCAGAACTGCTTAAACCACACAGAATTGTGGTGCAGTCAAGTTGACACACAGCTCCAACTATCACAATATCCTTCTCCAGGGAGTAGTGCCTTCTGACAACATGACCAAAATATGTGAGACGAAGTGTGGCCATTCTCACTTCCAAGGAACATTCTAGCTGCACTTCTTCCAGAACCCATTTGTTAGTTCTTTTAGCAGTCCATGGTACTTTCAATATTCTTTGCCAACACCACATCTCAAAAGCATCAACACTTCTTTGGTCTTCCTTGTCATTGTCCAACTTTCACATGCAAATGAGGCAACTGAAAATACCAATGCTTGGGTTAGGAGCACCTTAGTCTTCAAAGAGATATCTGTGCTCTTCAGCACCTGAAAGAGGTATTTTGCAGCAGATTTGTCCAGTGCAGTATGACATCTGATTTCTTGACTGCTGCTTCCATTGGTGTGGATTGTGGAACCAAGTAATATGAAACATTTGCCAACTTCAATCTTTTCTCTATTTACTGTGATTCTGCTTATTGGACCAGTTGTGAGGATTTTCATTTTGTTTATGTTGAGGTGTAATCCGTACAGCACACTATACTCTTTAATTTTCATCAGTAAGTGCTTCAAGTCATCTTCACTTTCAGCAAGCAAGGTTCTGTAGCCTGCATATCATGTTGTTAATGAGTCTGTCTCCAATCTTGATGTTGTGTTCTTCCTTATGTAGCCCAGCTTCCTGAATTATTTGCTCAGCATACAGACTGAATAAATATGGTGAAAGGATAGAACATTGTTGCACATGTTTCCTGATTTTAAATCATGCAGTACCCCCTTTTTCTGTTCAAATGACAGCCACCTGGTCTATGTATAGGTTCCTCGTGAGTAAAATTAAGTGGTCTGGAATTCTCATTCTTCTCAATGTTATCCATAACTTATGATTCACAAAGTCAAATGCTTTTGCATAGTCAATAAAACACAAGTAAACACCTTTATGGTATTCTTTGCTTTCAGCCAAAATCCATCTGAAATCATCAATGATGTCTCTCATTCCATGCCCTCTTTTGAATTCAGCTTGTATTTCTGAAAGTTCTTTGTCAATATACCGCTGCAACCATTTTTGAATTATCTTCCGGAAAATTTTACTTGCATGTGATATTAATGATCTTGTTCGACAATACCCACATTCTGTTGGATCACCTTTCTTTGGAATGGGTACAAAAATGGATCTCCTCTAATCAGTTGGCACAGATGAGTAAGTTCCTTCAGCACAGCATCCGTTTGTTGAAACACCTCAATGGGTATTCCATCAATTCCTAGAGCCTTGTATTTCACCAATTGCTTCAGTGGAGCTTCAACTTTTTCCTTCAGTACTGTTGGTTCTTGATTTCACTTCCTGAAATAGATGAACATAGATTTTTTTTTTTTTTTTGTACAGTAACTCTGTATTCCCTCTGTCTTTTTTAAAATTAATTAATTTTCACTTTTACTGTTGTATAAACATACACACAAGAATTCACCTGGATAACTTCCACATTTACAGCTCAAGGACAATGATGACATTTTTCATGTTCTGCCACCATTATTGCTACTGTTTTTCAACATATTTCACCGCCTTTAGCATAAACTCAATGCCTCTAGAACAAAAGCTTCCCCTTCACCCCTACTTCCTATCCCTGGTAACCACTAATAATCTTTGGTACGTATGTGTATATATATATATGTATTTTTTTTTCAACCTATCTAGAAATCCCCCCTCCATGGTAAACAACAAAGAAAGTTTCATTCTATGTATAAACCTTTCCTTGACTTTTTACAATAATGGATTAATACAGTATTTGTCCTTCTGTGATTGACTTATTTCATGCATCAAAATATCCTCCAAGTTCATCCACATTATGCAGTGTTTTGCAGATTCCACATTATTCTTTAGGGTTGCACAGTATTCCATTTTGTGTGTACCACAGTTTGTTTATCCATTAAGTGATGGGCACTTAGGTTGTTTCCACTTCTTTGCTATTGTGAATAGTGCTGCAAAGAGCTTGGATGTGTATATAACTATTCATGTCCTGTCTCGCACTTCTTTAGGATAAATACCTAGTAATGGGATTGCTGGGTCAAATGACATTTCTATTTCCAATATTTTAAGGAATTGCCATACTGCTTTCCACAGTGGTCGTACCATTTTACAGTCCCACCAGCAGTGTATGAGAATCCCAATCTCTCCACATCTCATCAGCATTTGTTACTTTGTGTCTTGTTGAACTTTGCTATTAATGGTGGGCTGAGATGGTATCTCATGGTTGTTTTAATTTTCATCTCTCTATTGGCTAATGATCACAAACATTTCTTCATGTGTTTGTTGGCTGCCTGAATATCTTCTTTGGTGAACTGTTTTTTCAGATCTTCTGCCCACTTTTTAATTAGATTGTTTGTCTTTTTGAAGTTGAGATGTTGGAGTTTTCTATAACTTTTAGAGATAAGTCCTTTGTCCAATATCTTTCTTTTCTTCCTGTATTATTCAATATTTTTCCCATAGAATATTTAAATATTTCTATTCAAGGACTGAATTTTTTTTTCACTTCCTTCAGCTCAAGAAATGCCAAATGTGTACTTCCCTTTCAGTTTTTGAACTCCAGGTCTTTGCACATTTCGTCACAATTGACTATGTCTTCTTGAGCTGCTCTTTGAAATCTTTTGTTCAGTTCTTTTATCTTGTCATTTCTTCCATTTGCTTTAGCTACTCAATTCAAGAGCAAGCTTCAGAGTCTCAGGTTCTTGATGTCATCCCACAATTCCTCTAGTTTTCAGTCACTGGGTTCAATGCATCAAATCTGTTCTTCAGATGGTCTCCAAATTCAGGTGGGATGTAATCAATGTCATATTTTGGCTGTCATAGACTAGTTTAAATCATCTTCAGCTTCAACATGAACTTTCATATAAGCGATTTATGGTTTGTTCCACAGCTAGCTCCTGGACTCGTTTTGGCTGAAGATATTGAACTTCTCCATTGCCTCTTTCACAGCTGTAGTTGATTTCATTCCTGTGTATTTCATCTGGTGAGGTCCATGTTTATAGCCTCAGTTTATGTTGTTGAAAAAAAAAGAATTTGCAATGAATAAGTCATTGGTCTTGCAAAGTTCTATCATGTGATTTCTGACATCATTTCTATAACAGAGGCCATATTTTCCAACTTCCAGTGATTCTTCGTTGTTTCCAACTTTCGCATTCCAATCAATAATAATCAATGCATCTTGATTGATGTTTTGCCAATTTCAGACTCCAGAAGTTAATAAAAATCTTCAGTTTCTTCCTCTTTGGCATTAGTGGTTGGTGCATAAATTTGAACAGCAGTATGAACTGCTCGTCATTGTGGGTATATGGATATTTTCCTATCACTGACAGCACTGTACTTCAGGAGAGATATTAAAACATTTTTTTTTGATGATAATGCAATGTCATTCCTCCTCAATTTGTCATTCTTGTCATAGTACATCATACCAGAAAAACCAAACTCACTGCCACTGAGTTGATTCCTACTCAGTGACGCCTACTGGGTTTCTGAGGCAGTAAATCTTTACTGAAGTAGATTATCCCATCTTCCTTCTGTAGAGCGGCTGGTGGATTTGAACAGCCAACCTCTGATTAGCAGTCAAATGCCATAGGCACCACATGACCAGAGCTCCACCATATGACTGTCTAATTCTAAATGGCCAATACCAGTTCATTTCAGTTTACTTATTCCTGGGATATCAATCTTTACCCATTCCTTTTCATTTTCCACAACTTCCAATTTTCCTAGATTCATACTTCATACATTCCACATTCCAATTATTAGTGGATGTTTGCACCTGTTTCTTCCCATTTTGAGTTGTACCACATTAGGAAATGAAGGTCCCAAAAGCGTTACTCCATCCACTTCATTAAGGACAACTCTTACTTTGAGGAGGCAGCTTTTCCCTAGACATATTTTTAGTGCCTTCCAACCTGATGGACTCATCTTCTGGCACTATATCAATGTTTCACAGCTATTCATAAAGTTTTCCAGGAATATATCAGACAGTGTATCACTGCTATTCATGTTTTACTGGCCAATTTTTCAGAAATGGTCTCATCCTTCTTCCCAGGCTATCTTAGTCTGGAAGCTCCACTGAAACCTGTCCACCATAGGTGCTCCTGCTGGTATTTGAAATACCAGTGGCATAGCCTAATAGATTCGGCACACTGAATACCAGTGACCGAAGACCAGATGAGTTGTGGTAGGACAACATGTACATGCTCAGAACAATGGTTTTAGGGGATATAAAACTCAATTGGCATAACATACTACACAAAAATATTGTTCTACATCCTACTTGGGTGAGTAGTGACTGGGGCTTAAAAACTTGCAAGAGGCCATCTAGATGCAACAATGGGTCTCTCCTCACCTAGAGCAAAGAAGAATGAAGGAAACCAAAGATGCATGGAAACAATTAGTCCAAGGGACTGGTAGACCATGTGATCCTCAGCCTATATGACCATGAGATCAGAACTAGATGGTGGCTGGCTACCACTGTCAACCCCTAGGAGCGGGATCTATGTGAGAAATCCTGGATAGAATGGGAGAATGTGGAAAAAACTCAAATTCACACATACACACACACACACACACAAAACAGGTTTGCTGGTCTAATAGAGCCTGGTGAGACCCCTGAAACTAAGGTGCCTAGCCACCCTTCAGGTCTGGAACTGAACTCATTCCTGTGGCTTCCAGCCAAACAATACACAAGCATATGGAGTGAACATTTGTATCAGGTAGATCCACTCCTTGGTGTTATCAGTCATTGGAGAACAGAAGGGCAGTGTTCGCACAGGGAGATAGCTCAGGGGGCAGGAGTGCATGGGAGGAAAGGACACAGGGAAGAGGTAACTATAGGGAGGAAGTGGGAAGAGATCTGTTACATTGTGGGGAATTGTAGTCAATGTCGTGAGATAAAATGTGTATGAACTACTGTACGGAAAATGAATTTGTTCTGTAAACTTTCACCCAAATCACAATAATTTTTTCTAGTTATATAAAAAAAGAAAATGATACATGAAAGTAGGCAAATAGTCTTTAAAATAAAAGGAAAGGAAGAAAAGACCAAAGTGGATGTCAGAAGAGACTCTGAAATTTGGTCTTGAATAAAGAGTTACTAATGCAAATGGAATAAATGACAAGATAAAAGAGCTGGTCAGAAGATTTCAAAGAGCAGTTCAAGAAAATATAGTCAGTTATTACAATGAAATGTGCAAAGACCTGAAGTCATAAAAACAAAAGAGAAAAACACACATAGCATTTCTCAAGTTGAAAGAACTGAAGAAAATATTCAAGCCTTGAGTTGCAATATTGAAGGATTCTATGGACAAAATACTGACTGGTGCAGGAAGCATCAAAAGGAGAATGGAAGGAATACACAGAGCCACTGTGCCAAAAAGAATTGGTTGATGTCTAACGATTTCATGAGGTAGCATATGATCAAGGACCAATGGTATTGAAAGAAGTCGTCCAACATGCCCTGAAGGAAGTGGCTAAAAACAAGGCTCCAGGAATTGATGGAATACCCATTGAGATGTTTAAACAAACAGATACAGTGCTGAAGGCACTTGATTTTTTATGCCAACTAATCTGGAAGACAGCTACTTGGCTAACGAACTAGAAGAGATCTATATTTGTGACCATTCCAAAGAAAGGTGATCCAACAGAATGTTGAAATTATCAAACAATATCATTAATATCATACACAAGCAAACTTTTGCTAAAGATAATTCAAAAATGGTTGCAGCAGTGTATTGACTGGCTTGCAGAAATTCAAGCTGAATTCAGAAGAGGACATGGAATGAGGGATATCATTGCTGATGACAGATGGCTCTTGGCTGAAAGTAAAGAATACCAGAAAGATGTTTACCTGTGCTTTTTTGACTACACAAAGGCATTTGATTGTGTGGATCATAACAAATTATGGATAACATTGCAAAGGATGGGAATTTATTTATACATAAACCTAGAAGGTATAGTTTGAACAGAACACAAAGGAATAAAATCAAGAAGAGTATACATCAGTGTTGTATCATTTCATCATAATCATTCAATCTGTAAGCTGAGCAAATAATTCAAGAAGCTGGACATTATGAAGAACACAGCATTAGAATTGGAAGAAGAACCAGTAACAACTGCAGTATGCAGATGACACAACCTTGCTTGCTGAAATTGAAGATGCCTTGAACCACTTACTGATGAAGATTAAAGACTACAGTCTTCAGTATGGATTACACCTCAACATAAAGAAAATGAAAATACTCACAACTGGACCAAGAAGCAACATTACGATAAATGGGGAAAATATTTAAGTCATCAGGAATTTCATCTTATTTGGATCCACAATCAACATCCATGGAAGCAGCAGTCATGAAATCAGATATTGTACTGCACTAGGCAAATGTGCCACAAAAGACCACTTTAAAATGTTAAGAGGCAAAGATGTCACTTTGAAGAATAGGGTGTGCCTCGGCAATCCAAGGAGGGGTCGCTATGAGTAGGGTCCGACTCGACGGCACATAACAACAACCCAAGCCATGGTATTTTCAATCACATCATATGCATATGAAAGCTGGACAATGAATAAGGCAGACCAAAAAAGAACTTATGCCTTTGAACTGCAGTGTTACTGAAGAATACTGACAGTCCCGTGGACTGCCAGAAGAACAAACCAATCTGTCCTGGAAGAATTGCAGCCAGAATGCTCTTTGGAAGCAAGAATGGACATTTTGTCTCACCTACTTTGGTCTTGTTGTCAGAAGGGACCATTCTCTGGAGAAGGATATCATGCTTGATAAAGCAGAAGGGAAGCAAAAAAGGGGAAGACCCTCAATGAGATGGACTGACAACAGTGGCTGCAAAAATGGGCTCAAATATAGCAAGGATTCTGAGGACGGTGCAGGACCAGGCAGTGTTTTGTTCTACTGCAAATGGAGTTGCTATGAATTGCAGCCAACTTGACAGCACCTAACAACAGCAACAACAACAACACTACTCTTGTTCACATCTTTTTAAAATAAAACTGAGGCACAACAATTTGTATTCATTGGAATGGGATAAAAGTTCTTAAAAATATCATCATCCAAACATGGAAGTTTCTTTCTTTCTCATGTAAGATCCAAAGTGTGTGACCCTAGTCAGCAGATGACATTTCTATACTTTGTTATTCAAAGACCCAAGATCCTTCCATTTTGTGGTTAAATCATCACCTAGGGATGCATTGCAAACTGCATCCCACTGGTAAAAAGAGGAAGAGAGTGAAGGAGAGTTTTAGTTTCCTATTACTGCTGTAACAAATTTCCAAAAACTTGTTGCTGCTGTTAGATGCTGTCTGGTCAATTCTGACTCATAGTGACCCTATGTATAACAGAACATAACACTGTCTTGTCCTGCACCATCCTCACAATGCTTGCTATGCTTGACCCCATCATTGCAGCCACTGTGTCAATGCAGCTTGTTGAGGGCCTTCCCATTTCTCTGACCCTCCACTTTACCAAGCATGATATCCTTCTCCAGGGACTGGTCCTTTCTGACGACATTACCAAAGTAGATAAAACAAAGTCTACCATTTACAAGAGCTACAAAAAAATAAAATAGTTGGGAATAAATCTTACCAGGGACACAAACGACCTCTACAAAGAAAACTATAAAAAACTACTTCAACAAACCATAAGAGATCTACATAAATGGAAGAACATCCCATGCTCGTGGATTGGAAGATTGAACATTGTGAAAATGTCAATTCTACCCAAAGCAATCTATTCATTCAATGCAATCCCAACCAGAGCCCATCAACATTTTTTAAGGATATGGAAAAACCAGTCACTAACTTTATATGTAAAAGAAAGAGACCTTGGATAAGCAAAGTACTATTGAAGAAGAAGAACAAAGTAGGAGGTCTCACACTGCTGGATCTCAAAACCTACTATACAGCCACAGTAGTCAAAACTGCCTGGTATTGGTACAATGACAGAAACATAGACCAATGGAATAGAATTGAGAACCCAGAAACAGATCCAACAACCTATGGTCAGCTGACAAAGGGCCTAAATCCATTAAATGGGGAAGAGAACGTTTGTTTAATAAATGGTGCTCGCAAAACTGGATATCCATTTGCAGAAAAATGAAACCAGATCTGTACCTCACACCATACACAAAAACTAACTCCAGGTGGATCCAAGACTTAAATGTGAAACCTAAAACTCAATGAAAAACTAGGGATAAATTTAGGAGCCCTAATATATGATATAAACAGACTATCAAGCATAACCCAAAATGCACAAACAGCAGAGGAGAAACTAGATGAATGGGACCATCTGAAAGTTATATTTGTATGTGCTTCCAAAGACTTCTCCAAAAGAGTCAAAAAAGAACCTACAGATTGGGAAAAAATATTTGGCAATGACACATCTGACAAGGGACTTATCTCTAGAATTTATAGAAAACTCCAACACCTCAATAACAAAAAGACAAATAAGCCAATTAAAAATGGGCAGCAGACATGAATAGACACTTCACTAAGAAGGATATTCAGGCGGCCAACAAACATATGAAGAAATGCTCACGATCATTAGCCATTAGAGAGATGCAAATCAAAACAACAGTGAGATACCACCTTGACCTAGCACTAGTAGCAAAGTTCAACAAGACAGAAAATAACAAATGCTGGCGAGGCTGCAGAGAAATTGGGACTCTCATACACTGCTGGTGGGACTGCCAAATGGTACAACCACTGTGGAAAGCTGTATGGTGATTCTTTAAAAAGTTGGAATTAGAATTTTGAAATTAAAATTTCAAACTAAATTAAAATTTGACCCAGTCATTATATTACTAGGTATATATCCTAAAGAAGTGAAAGCCATGACAAGAACAGACATATGCACATCATGTTCATCGCAGCACTATTTACAATAGCCAAAAGATGAGAACAACCTAGGTGTCCATCAACTGAAGAATGGATAACCAAACGATGGTACATATACAATGGAATACTATGCAACCATAAAGAATAATGCAGAATCTGCAAAACACTGCATAATGTGGATTAACTTGGAGGACATTATGCTGAGTGAAGTAAGTTAATCACAAAAGGACAAATATTGTATTATTCTGTTATTATAAAAGTCAAGGAAAAGTTTATATATGGAAATTTTCTTTGTTGGTTACCAGGGGTGGGAGGGGAGGGGAGGGAACACTGTTAGATAGGTAGAGATAAGTCTTGATTTGGGTAAAGAGAAGGGCAATGTACCAAGTGTGAGTGATCAACATGGTGGCACTGAGGAAGGGGAAGACATAGAGGTACATGGGAGGTGTAGAAAACAAAAATGAACCCTTTTGCACATACAGTACTGCGTTATCAGTGAAGGTAAACATGGGTATATGGGTGGATAGATGGGTGGACAGGCTGAACTATTAGGTGTGTCCATGCAGTGGGGAGTGTACCCAAGACCATGTACAGGGTTGGCAGACAATGTTTCTACAAGTGTATTGGTATGTTCTGTAGGAATTCCCAGGGGTATAGTAGAGCTGACAAAGGGCAAGGTTGTAGTCACTTCTTGGTCACGCCAGCTACCCAGAGGGAAGGAGTAGTTGAATCTGTGGGCTCAGGACCACAGTCACAGGGGACATCAAGCTCAATTGGCATAACATACTACACAAAACATTGTTCCACCTCCTATTTTGGCAAGCAGCAACTGGGATCTTAAAAGCTTGCAAGCAGCCATCTAGATGCAACAATGGGTGTCTCCTCAACTGGAGCAAAGAAGAATGAACAAAACCAAAGATTGTGGAAAGAATTAGCTAGCGACTGGTACACCATGCAATCAGTAGCCTTTATGACTATGAGACCAGAAGAACTAGATGGTGCCCAGCTACCAATGTCAACCACTTGGAGGGGGATCTATGTAGGATATCCTGGATAGAGAGGGAGAACAATATGCAACAAAACTCAAAATGATTTAGGAAAAAAAAGGGTCGGGGGGACCAGGTTTGCTGGTCTGATAGAGCCTGGTGGAACCACTGAGACTATATAGCCCCTAGCTGCCCTTCAGCTCTGGAATTGAACCAACACCTGTGGCTTCCAGCCAAGCAATAGACAGGCATATGAGCTGAACATTTACCTAAGGTAGATACCCTCCTTTGAGAGAATAATCATGGGAGAAAGAAGGGCTGTTTATGCTTGACTGTTATGCTTCTTGTTTAGCTCAGGGGGCAGAAGTACATGGAGGGATGGACACAGGGAAGAGGTAACTATTGAGAGGAAGTGGGAGGGGAGCTGTTGCATGGGAGTAAATTGTAGTCAATGTCATGAGACAAAGTGTGTGTGAACTGCTGTATGGAAAGTGAATTTGCTCTGTAAACTTTCACCCAAATCACAATAAAATAAAATTAGGTGCTTTTACTGGTGGTTGAAACTTCCTAATACCATAATTGAGTGAAAATGGTTGGAGGCAAAGACAGTGGAGAAGCAACTACAAAGTGAAATATTACCAAGTTGTCCATAGCTTTACAAGCAGAATCAACTGTTTGCTCAGTCACAGGACACATTCAGAACAGGCTGTATAGAAATACTGTACCTTAGAATAGTCAATCTGAAAAAGGAAGGGACATGAATTTATCCACTAGTTCCCTTCCATTTGTGTCTCTCATTGGTCAAAGTTTTTCCCATATGCTGTTAAATCTGTGTTCTGAGCTGTTATCTGGAGCTGCCATATCCAGTCCTTGTAGTATGGTGCTTCAGCCAAGTCTGGGAGTGCTGGGAGAAACTGGGTTATGGGACCGATGTAGGAACTGGCACACTTCCCACCACAGAAGGCATGGTCAACACCATACTAAAGAAAATTAGGGTAATCCTCAATGGGATGGATTGACACAATAGTCACAACCATGGGATAGGGATACCAATTATGATGAAGATGGCACAGAATTGGATAATGTTTCATTCTGTTATACATAAAGTCACCATGAGTCACAGCTGACTTGATGGCAACTAACAAGAATAGTTATCATGCTTGGTAAAGTGGAGGGTCAGCAATAAAGAAAAGGCCCTCAATGAGAGGATTGATACAGTGGCTGCAATGATGGGCTCAGGTATATCAGAGACTGTGAAGCTGGCACAGGACTGGGCAGTGTTTCGTTCTCCTGTACATGGGGTCCCTATGAGTTGGAGCTGACTCAACGTCACCTAACAACAAGAATAGAACCCAACATTCACCCTAGGGGAGGGAAGGGCTGAGTTAATGTAGATGAGCAGGCTGCAGTGGAAGCAATGACATCAGAAACTGTGTCTCTCCAAGACTAAGTGGCCAAGGGCCTGTTAGGTGGGAGCTGAACAAACCCCAATACAACACCAAGAGCCAAACATATGAGAATCCTATATTATACATTGTGCCAACTTATTTGTACCACTATGTTTTCATTGTCATAAACATCAAGTCAAACGCTTGTTATTTGAAATTTTCAGAAAATAAACCATTTTCAAAATCCATTTCCCAGCAGACTGATGAATAGTACTTCATTTTTATTTTAACAGTTTTGTGGTAGGAAACATACACCATAGCTCCTTACCTTCTTAACTATGCTACAGATGGGAATAAAAACATACTGAGTACCAGAATCAATCATTCACATGCATATTCTGATTCCTCCTTACTCCCTGAGACAGGTATTATGAACTTTCCTATTTGTGTGTGTGTGTGTGTGTGTATATATATATATAAAAACACTGCCAGCTTATAAGAGTTAAAAGTTAAATAGTTTACCCAAAGTCATACGAGGCAACGTGAAGATTTAAGCTCTAGTCCCAATTCCCTACTCTTTTCATTCAACACACTGACTACTGATTCTGTCACTAGTTTTCTTCTTCACATTTATTAAGTATCTACTATGTTTATCTGGCAATAAGCTGGGGAAACAAAGATAAATACCCGTATGCTGATGGAGATCAAAGTTGAATAAGCACTATTTCTTAATCCCTGCCATTCTCCTTCTTTTTCTTTCTTAAATCATTTTACATTCATACATGTTCTCAGCATTCTGTAGAAAAGTTGTGCCTTTTACCTACATTATCTCAGTAATCTATCTATAAAGTGAAATGATATATTACTTTATTTTGTAATTGTAAGTAATTGAAGGGTTTTATTATTGTTCATTCACCTTCCAAAAGACATTTCTTCAGTAGAATTACTTTCCTTTTTGCTTCTTCAATTATGAGCATTTTCAAGTGTTAATATATTGGTCACTGGAAAATCAGACTGAAGAATTTCAGATCTACCCCTTCCTTTTAGGGAAAGAAAAATAATAATAATGGGCTTGCTTTATGAAGGTCAAAGGTTTTAAAACAAATGAAATGAGAAAAATAACTTATTACTTCAACAGATATATATCTTTTTGAGCATACAAATCCAATATAACTAAAAAAGGAACCTAAATAAACTAAAACAATATTGAACAAGAAAGGGATATATTAAAATGAGGAAAAGCTTAATAGTACTAAAAAATTATGTAACAAAAAAATTCAAATACCACAGAAACTATTTCAAAAAAGACTGTTATCTTCTCCTTGTTAACAACAGCCTGAATAAGATGTAGGCCTTTTACAATTAGTGAAAATTAAACTACGTAATACAGGCAGTCCCCACATAATGAGATCTGTTTCTAAGTGTGCCTTTAAATTGAATTTGTAGGTAAGTTGGAAAACGTGCATACAGTTCTTGTTTAGCCAGTGTAAGAAAGGGCTTGAAGTCTTTCCACTGATTTAACAGTTGTGCATGCAGCAAGTGAAGATGACTGTGATGAATTTCTTGTGAACAGGAGTTAGTTCAGTCATTTCAAAGTGAGGTCAAGTATACATGACATTAAAGGACAAGGAGGAATTGACCATAAGTCGTAGTTCCTAAGTCAAATGTGTACAACCCCACAATTGCCTGTACCTGTAAAGAGTTTTCCCTTCCTTTCAAAATTAAACTGTGACCTACTTCATATAACGTAAGTAAAAGGCATGCTATTTCATGTTAGTAAACTGCATTTACTCAGAATATGAAACATTTGACTTAAGACACAAAACTGTGTTCCTCTAGAATTATAGGAGCTTTTCTTTACTTACATACCTTGCTCACAGACCTTACTTTAAAGCAGGTATATATAATTGATTACTAAGAATAAGGCAACAAAAAGAAACAGGGAAAATCAACACTAAATCCAGCAAACTTTTTAATATATATGTAATTTAAGATACCAGTGAGTTAAACCAGAAACTTATTTTGCCCAAACTTAATGAAGGCTCCTGATACTTTACTTTAGCTGTGATAAAGAATAATTAGTATACCTTAATTACTAACTTCTTTACATAACGGTACAAATAATTAAGCACTAGACTACTAACCAAAAGGCTAGCAATTCAAACCCACCCAGAGGCACTTTGAAAGAAATCTACTTCCGAAAGGTTACAGCCTTGAACTCTATAGAGCAGTTCTACTTTGTACACATGGCATTGCTATGAGCTCAAATCAACCTGATAGCAACTAACTACAATAATATAATTAAAACAACTCTCTTTGGCACCCCTTGCAACTTTCCCATAAAAAATATTTAGTTATGGATTTTTGCACTAAATTAAATTGAAATTGATCTTAGCGGTGTTCAACACAACCACTCATGCAAATAATATGGATACGTGGCAACTTAATCCTATTCAAACAAGAAAACAAAGCCCCTCCCCCAAGGCTATAAAGCTGATTACCTCACCTTTCCCCCAGGGAGTGGCTGGTGGGTTTTTGAACCATCAATCTTTTGGTTAGCAGCCAAATGCTTTAACCACTGCACCACTAGAACTCCTAATCCTGTTATTATCAATAAGTGAGAACTATACATGGTGTGGACAAACTAATATATATACTATCTATTCATGTTTTCATACACACTTACGTAAACATACATTTACATTAGCTTGAATATTATTATGGTAGTAAGTAGATGGGACATAAAAAGTTAATTTTATTCATGGTTCAACAGCCAACAGGTATTTTTAAAGAATATATATGGAAGGATTGCTGCTAAGAGTTGTTTCTTTCTAAATTCAGCTAAAAAAATTATTCTTCAAAAGTAATTGCCTTTTACTATATGTGGCATTGAGGAAGAGGAAGACATAGAGAGTTGCATGGGAGGTACAGACAACAAAGATGAACCCTTTTGTCATACAGTACTGCATTGTCAGTAACGGCAAACATTGATCTATGGGTGGATAGGTGGGTAGACAGGCTGAACGATTAGGTATGTCTATGCAGGGGGAAGTGTGCCCATGACCATGCATAGGGTTGGCAGACAATGTTTCTAGAAGTGTATTTTTATGTTCTATAAGAATTTCCAGGTATATAGTAAAGTTGACAAAGGGACAAGGTTGTAGTCACTTCTTGGCCAGTCAGTTATCCAAAGGGAGCAAGTCATTGCACTGGTGAGCTCGGGACCATGGTCGCAGGGGACATCAAGCTCAAGTGGCATAACATACTATACAAAAACATTGCTCTACATCCTACTTTGGCGAGTAGCAACTGGGATCTTAAAAGTTTGCAAGAGGCCCCCTAGATGCAACAATGGGTATCTCCTCGTCTAGAGCAAAGAAGAATGAAGAAAACCAAAGATTCATGGAAACAATTAGTCCAAGCAACTGGTACACCACGATCCTCAGCTTATAAGACTATCAGACCAGAAATAGATGGTGCCCGGCTACCACTGTCAATGACTCAGAGGGGGATCTACATAGGAGATCCTGGACAGGGTGGGAGAACAATGTGGAACAAAACTCAAAATCATTGAAAACAAAAAAAAGGGACCAGGTTTGCTGGTCTGATAAAGCCTGATGGAATCCCTGAGACTATGGCCCCAGATCCCCCCTTCAGGTCTAGAATTCAACCCACTCTTATGGCTGCTAGACAAACAAAAGACAGGCATATGAGCTGAACATTTACATTAAGTAGATATACTACTTGGAGAAATCAATCATGGGAGAATAGAAGTGCTGTGTATGCACATGGAGATAGCTCCGGGGACAGGAGCACATGGGAAGGAAGGACACAGGGAAGAGGTAACTCTGGGGAGAAAGTGGGAGGGGAGCTCTTGCACTGTGGGAAATTGCAGTTGATGTCATAAGACAAAGTGTATGTGAGCCTCTGCATCAAAAATGAATTTGCTCTGTAAACTTTCACCCAAATCACAATAAAAATTTTTTAAAACTTGCCTTTTAAAAATCATTTAACCTGCAAATATTAATTTTATAATTGAAATAATTCACCACCACTCAGGGACTAAGAAAATATATTAAGGAGATTTGCACCTCTTCAGTGATGATTTCAGAACCGTGAAAATGTATGGCAAAGGATAAACAGATATAGGCTCCAAAGTCCAAAAGAAATGGGTTATTGAAGCTATCAACCTGATTATTCCTAAAATCACTATATTCCTTTGAAGTAACTAAACTATAAAATCTGCAAACTAATAGTGGGGAATGCCAAAATAGAGCCTTCTGCTAGTCACAGGAGATTTATGAGTATCACATCCTACAAGTAAACATGCAATAGATAGGAAGCACACTGATATGAACACAATATGATAAAACTGAAAGGACAGAAGGCACATTGAAGAATACAATCCAGTGCATGAGAAAGAATGAAGGTATAGTAATAAAGAAACAGTCCCTAGAAACTCTTATCTCAGGCTTAAAAAATGATTTAAAAAGCAAACAAACAAATTTAAGTCATCCTATGCAAAACCGAAAAGAATGCTTCCTTACAGTGTTTAAAGGGTTATTTATCATTTAGCTTTAAAATTTTTTTTTAAAATCTGAAATAAGGAAAAATATAATTTTCTTCCAATTCTGAACATTCAGCAAACAACCTCGATTTCTTTTTCTTTCTTAAACTAAAAGAAAATTAGATGACACTAGTGTGGTACAGAGTTCACTGTGGACTCAGTGTTATTTTCTTCATCCTGCTTTTCTTCTTCATGGACTGAATCCAGCTCATTTCTGCTGTATTCCTCCTCACTGGAATCACTGTCCAATCCACCTTCAACATTGGGAGATTTCTTGTCATGTGAAGAACTTTCACAAGCTTTTTCTGTGGGAACAGCTCCTTTACGTTGGGGTAAGATAGTAAAAAATGCCTCTTGCCAGTCTCTTGCTTCCAGGTATTCCAGAATAATCTCAAACACTGTAATAAGAACAAACTCCACACATTACTCAGCCACATTCACCACCACGTCGTATACTGTCTTTTAAAATCCATTACCTTTGTGTTGGGAGTGCTAGTCTGTCTTAATAACTACTTGATTGTATTTTTTCCTTCTCCTACATGCTGTCAGGGACCATTTTCCCCAAGACCCTGAAGTCTGGCACCATCCTTATCACTTTTCCTCAATTCCATTCTTAAGCACTCAGGGCTTACAATCCTAATCAATTATAATCAACAGAGGACCTTTGTACTTTCCTTCCTAGTTCTTTATTTCTTTCACACATGTGCTGATATAAAATTAGGAAAAAAAGTGCCTAGCATTAATCTAAATTTCTTCTATATGTCCTGTAAAGAGCCACTTAGTCTGGGAAGCTTCTTGCTAGCTTTTTTTTTAAAAAATATTAGGAATAAAGACTATTAATACTGTCTCCAAGGAACACTCACCTTAATACACTTTTGAAGGTTTAATTTGAATTACTTTGTGGAAAAGTAATTTCTACTGTATATCAAAGATCTTATAATAAGTTCATTTCATTCTTTGGATAAATAATTACATTTCTGTAATATGTTAGGGCCTGCTACATAGACAGTATTTATCATACAATAATAGCTCAATAAATAATTATATATTACAATTTCCCTCAAATTAAAAAAAAAACAAAACTTAGGTATAAGATGTCTATTAGCAATAGCAAAAAGAAAAAAAAATATTCAGTAATAGCAAAAAGGTTAAATTATTGTACATCACAAAATAAATTATGATATAATAGACTACCCATTAATAATTATTCAGTGAAATAAAAATATATGATAAATGGAAAAAATCTGCTATCATAAAACTGTATGCAATAGAGTAAGAATCTAATTATGTAATAAATACTGCATCAGCATAAAAAACTGGCTTGAAGCATACCTAAAAGCTACCATCAAGCATCTGAAAAAAGTGAGATTATAGCTTGTTTATTTTTCTTTATACTTTCCTACATTTTAAAACTTTTCTAAAATAAATATGCATAATTTCTATAATTTAAACAAAGTATGTTGTTGTTGTTGTTGTTATTTGCCGTCGAGTCGCCCCCGACTCATAGCGACCCCTCCTTGGGTTTCCGAGGCAGTATCACTACGGAAGTAGGATTGCCCAACCTTCCTTCCGAGGAGTGGCTGGTGGGTTTGAACCGCCAGCCTTCTGGTTAGCAGTCAAGTGCTTTAGCCACTATGCTACCAGAGCTCCCAAAGTATAAATGATTATTTTTTACAATTTTGTTTCTGGCAAGGTGTAGTATTTTCCACTGTCTGAAACTTAAATGTAATGTTCTTTTTCACATAGTTCACTTGTTGTTATGTGCTGTCGAGTCTGACCCGACTCAAAGTGACCCCTCCTTGGGTTTCCGAGGCAGTATCACTACGGAAGTAGATTACTTCATCTTCCTTCCGAGGAGTGGCTGGTGGGTTTGAACTGGCCGCCAGCCTTCTGATTAGCAGACAAGTGCCTTAGGTACTCTGCTACCAGAGCTCCCATAGTTCACTTAGGCATACATATTTTCATTGTACCCACCCCTTTATAACTTACCATGATTAACTGCTAAAACTTTTCGACTATTCATCTTCACAAAATTTCCAAGTGGAAGCTGTGCATGTTCAATTCCATAATCTGATGCTTGTTTATATGTGAGTCCCTAAAACAAAGACACTGTGGCTTGAACTCAAAAAGACTACATCAAAATCACTGCCATAGAATTGATTCCGACCCATAGCAAGCCCCATTGGGTGTCCAAGGCAGTAAATCTTTACAAACGTAGGTTGTCCCATCTTCTTTCTGCGGAGTGCCTTATGGGTTTGAACTACCAACCTTCTGGTTAGCAGTAAAATGCTTTAGGCACCATGCCACCAGAGCTCTTTGTTCTTGAATTAGAACATTAATTATTTTAAATTAAGGTCTATGATAGGATAACTAATCCTCAAAACAGCTTTAGTTCAGAGAGTATTATCTGAAGAGTTCTAAGTATGTGTATGTGCATGCATGCATTTCATTGCTAATCTGGCAATTCTCTTGATAGTAACTACAGTCAGACATTTGGGGCACTTGGTGTAACTTCCTGATTAGTAGTAGCATCTTCTCTCAGTACAGACAGTGCTTAAGCATGTGAACTCTGGAGCATTCTGCCTGGTTTCAAATCCCTGCTTGGTCATCTACTAAGTACTGACTTGAGGCTTAATTTCTCTGACTCAAGTTCCTCATTTATAAAATGGTGGTAACAGCACCAATTTCACTAGGTTTTAGTGAGGATTGTTGTTGTTGTTGTTGTTGTTATGTGCTGTGGAGTCAGATCTGACTCATAGCGACCCATCCTCAGGTTTCCGAGGCAGTATCACTATAGAAGTAGATTGCCCAACCTTCCTTTCGAGGAGTGGCTGGTGGGTGTGAACTGCCAGCCTTCTGGTTAGCAGTCAAGTGCCTTAAGCACTATGCTACCAGAGTTCCTTAGTGAGGATTAAGCTAGCTAATACATGTGAAGTTCTTTGCTTAGAAAGAAATGTAACTGACATATAGTAGGTGCTCAATAAAGATCAGCTACAACGGCATATAACAACAACAACATCACTGGTATCTGGGGGACTACTGAGAAACTGTAATATATGAATTTTAAGCAACACCTAAAGCAAAAATAGAAGCACCTTGTGATGATTGTGATCTACTAATCCTCCAATCACATAGGCTTTTGATTCATCTAATTCCTTCAGTATATTGGGTGAATCTGATGTAAGATAAATCAGGTCTTCTTTCTTTATGAGTTCACTGTAGTGCTCTGGCTTGATGTGGATATCCTTAAGACACAAGGGGAAATACTAATTAATAGGGTTTTGTGAAAGTTGGCTAAAAGGAATTGTTCTCTGTTCACAAGACAAGCACATCCAAAAATACATGAAATGAAATTTGAAAGAACATCATTACTATGTGTCATTTAGAATCCACTACTTATCTAATCTAATCCTTACCATTTAACTTCTCAATTATTGAAAGAGCCTACGAATTTTATTCCATTTCTGGCCTTAGATCTCTCCAATATACTTCCACATACTGATGGAAGACTCAATTTCTAAAAATACTCCTTTTACCTGTATGATGAAACAAAATTCCTTAATAATTGTTTCCTAAATTTGGTTATTAACCTACCTTAGCAACTTGCTCTAATAGCTCTAACCCTGCAAACACAACAAATAGTTACATTGTTATCCAGCCAAGATGCCATCTCTATTACTTCCTTTCCATCTATTCGTTAAAGACCCAGTTCGAGTCAGCAGGACAGACTTATGTTATTGTTGTTGTTAAGGGGTGGTGAGTCCACCATGACTCATAGTGACCCTATGTACAACAGAACAAAATACTGCCCGGTCCTATGCCATCCTCACAATCCTTGGTATGCTTGAGCCCATCGTTGCAGCCACTGTGTCAATCCATCTTCTTGAGGATCTTTCCATTCTTTGCTGACCCTATACTTTACCAAGCATGATATCCTTCTCTAGGGAATGGTTCCTTCTGACAACATGACCAAAGGAGGTGAGACAAAGCCTGGCTATTCTAGTTTTCAAGGAGCATTCCAGCTGCACTTCTTCTAGGACAGATTTGTTTGTTCTTCTGGCAGATTTCTTCTTCAGTATTTTTTGCCAACATCACAATTCAAAAGGCATCAATTCATTTTTGGTCTTCCTTATTCACTGTCCAGCTTTCAAGTGCATATGAGGCAATTGAAAACATCATGGCTTAGGTCAGGTGCACCCTAGTCTTCAAAGTGAGATCTTTGATTCTTAATACTTTAAAGAGGTCTTTTGAGGATTTGCCCAGTGCAATATGATGTCTGATTTCCTGAAGGCTGCTTTCATATATGTTGACTGTGGATCCAAGTAAAAGGAAATCCCTAACAACTTAAAATTTTTCTCTGTTTATCATAATGCTGCATATTGGTGGGGCTTTTCATTGTCTTTATGTTGAGGTGTAATCCATACTGAAGACTGTAGTCTTTGATCTGCATCAGGAAGTGCTTCAAGTCATATTCACTTTCAGCAAGCAATGCTGTGCCATCTGCATATTGCAGGTTGTTAATAATTCTTCCTCTAATCCATGCCATACTCTTTATATAGTCCAGCTTTTCAGATTATTTGTTCAGCATACAGATTGAGTAAGTATTGTGAAAGGATACAACCCTGACATACACCTTTCCTTATTTTAAACCATGCAATATCCCCTTGCTCTATTCAAACGACTGCTTCTTGGTCTATGTACAGGTTCTTCATGAGAACAGTTAAGTGTTCTGGAATTTCCATTCTTCTCAATGTTATCAATAATTTGTTATGATCCACACAACTGAATGTCTTTGTATAGTCAATAAAACATAAGTAAGCATCTTTCTGGTGTTCTTTGCTTTCAGCCAAGATTCATATGACATCAGCAATGATAGCCCTCATTCCACGTCTTCTTCTGAATCCAACTTGCACTTCTGGAAGTTTCTTGTCAGTACACTGCTACAACAGTTTTTTAATTATCTTCTGGAAAATTTTACTTGCGCGTGATATTAATGATATTGTTATAGAATTTGCACATTCTGTTGGTTCACCTTTCTTTGGAATGGGCACAAATATAGATCTCTCCCAGTCAGTAGGCTACGTAGCTATCTTCCAAATTACTTGGCATAGACCAATAAGTGCCTCCAGTGTGGCATCTGTTTCTTGACACATGTCAATGGGTATTCGTCAATTCCTGGAGTGTTGGTTTTCACCAATTCCTTCAGTGCAGCTTGGACTTCTTCCTTCAATACCATTGGTTCTTGATCATATGCTACCTCCTGAAATAGCTGAACATCAACTAATTCTTTTTTGGTACAATGACTCTGCGTATTCCTTCCACCATCTTCTGATGTTTCCTGCATCATTCAATATTTTTTCCATAGAATCCTTCAATATTACAACCCAAGGCTTGAATTTTTTCTTTAGTTCTTTCAGGTCAAGAAACGCCAAGCATGTTCTTCCCTTTTGGTTTTCTTACTCCAGGCCTTTACACATTCATTATAATAATTTACTTGGTCTTCTCAAGCTGCTCTTTGAAATATTCACGTGCATAATCTCCATTTATGTTGGTGATAAATGGTATTTGCAATGAATAAGTCTCTGGTCTTGCAAAATTCTATCATGCAATCTCTGACGTCATTTCCATCACCAAGGAACTATTTTTCAAATATTGGTGATTCTTCTTGGTTTCCAAATGTTGCATTCCAATCACCAATAAACACCCATCCATCTTGACTGACTGTTTGGTCAATTTCAGACTGCAGAAGTTGGTAAAAATTTTTAATTTCTTCATCCATGGCTTAGGTAGTAGGTGCATAAATTTGAACAACAGTATTACTAAGCAGTCTTCCTTACAGGGATATAGATATTTCGTATCACTGACAGCATTCTACATCATGATGTTGTTGTTAAGTGCCATCGAGTTGTTTCTGATTCATAGCGACCTCATGCACAGCAGAATGAAACACTGCCCGATCCCGCGCCAGCCCCACAATCCCTGCTATACTTGAGCCCATCATCGCAACCACCATGTCAATCCTTCTCGTTGAAGGCCTCCACCTCTTTTGTCGACCCTCCACCCTACCAAGCATGACATCCTTCTCCAGGGAATGGTTCCTTCTTACAACATGACCAAAATAGGTGAGATGAAGTCTGGCCATTCTTG
>NW_006921816.1:1408348-1409325 GCF_000298275.1 Orycteropus afer afer
AGATCTTGTTTCATTTTTCTGCAAATGGATATCCAGTTTTGCCAGCACCATTTATTAAACAAACATTCTCTTCCCCATTTAATGGATTTAGACCCTCTGTCAAAGATCATCTGACTATAGGTCGATGGATCTATTTCTGGGTGCTCAAGTCTATTCCATTGGTCTATATGTCTGTCATTATACCAATACCAAGCAGTTTTGACTACGGTGGCTGTATAGTAGGTTTTGAGATCTAGCAGTGTGAGACCTCCTACTTTGTTCTTCTTCTTCAATAGTGCTTTGCTTATCCAAGGTCTCCTTCCTTTCCATATGTTAGTGAATGGGTTTTCCATATCCTTAAAAAATGTTGATGGGATCTGGATTGGGATTGCATTGAATGAATAGGTTGAATTGTGTAGAACTGACATTTTCACAATGTTCAATCTTCCTATCCACGAGCATGGTATGTTCCTTTATTTATGTAGATCTCTTCCGGTTTCTTGAAGTAGTTTTTATAGTTTTCTTTGTACAAGTCTTGTGTGTCCCTAGTAAGATTTATTCCAGAGTATTTAATTTTTTTTGGTAGCTACTGTAAACGGTATAGATTTCCCTATTTCTTTTTCAGCAATCTCTTTGCTGGTGTAGAGGAATCCAACTGAGTTTTGGATGTTGATCTTGTAACCTGCCAGGATGCAAAATCTCTCAATTAGTTCCAGTAGATTTCTGATTGGGTATCTTGGGTTTTCTAGGTATAGGATCATATCATCAGCAAATAGGGATAGTTTGACTTCTTCTTTACCAATTTGGATGCCTTTGATTTCGCTTTCTTGCCTTATGACCCTGGCTAGGACTCCCAGTACAATGTTGAATACAAGTGGTGATAGAGGGCATTCTTTTCTGGTTCCTGTTCGCAAGAGGAATGGTTTCAGTCTCTCTCCATTGACAGTAATGTTGGCTGTTGGTTTTTGCATAAATGACCTTTATTATGTTGAGGAATG
>NW_006921816.1:1410822-1415187 GCF_000298275.1 Orycteropus afer afer
TTCATGTTCAATTGATCCTTTAATCATTATATAATGTCCTTCCTTGTCTCATATGATGGTTTTTGTCTTAAAGTCAATTTGATCAGAAATTAATATTGCCACTCCTACTCTCTTACAGTTGCCATTTGCTTGATATCTCTTTTTCCAACCTTTGATTTTTAGTCTATGTTTGTCTTTGTCTCTAAGGTGTGTCTCTTGTAGACAGCATATTGATGGGTTATGTTCTTATCCAATCTGCAACTCTCCATCTCTTGAGTGGTGCATTTAATCCATTAATGTTCAGGGTAATTATTGATAAGTATGAATTGGCTGCTGTCATTTTGTTATGTGTTTTTTCATGGTGTCCCTGGTTTCTTTGTTCCATATTATTTGCTGTGTTGAGCTCATTATGTTTATGAAATTCATGACAGATCTTGAGATGCTCTTTCTGATGATGAATGCAATGCCATTCCTCTTCAATTTGTCATTCTCAGCAAAACAGCTCATACGATTGTCTGATTCAAAATGGCTAATACTAGTCCATTTTAGCTCACTAATGCCTAGGATAAGGAGCTCTGGTGTCGTAATGCCTAAAGCCTAAGATATTGACCTTTATCTGTTCCTTTTCATTTTTCTTAACTTTGAATTCTCCTAGATTCATACTTGTTACATTCTATGTTCCAATTTTTAATGAATGTTTGCAGCTGTTTCTCCCCATTTTGAGGCTTGTCCCATCAGCAAATGAAGGTCCCAAAAGCTTTACTCCATCCATGTCATTAAAGTCAATTCTTATTTGGGGAGGAAACTCTTCCTCAATCCTATTTTGAGTGCCTTCCAATCTGAAGGGCTCATCTTCTGGCACTATATCAGACAATGATTCAGGCCTGTTCATAAAGTTTTCCAGTAATATATCAGACAGTGTTTCATTGCTCTTCCTAAGTTTTTCTGTGGCCAGTATTTTCAGAAGTAGATGGCCCCTTCTTTTTCCAAGTCTGTGTTAGTCTGGAAGCTCTACTGAAACCTGTCCACCATGGGTGACCCCACTGGTATCTGAAATACTGGTGGCATAGCCTACAGTGTCACAGCAACATGCAACCCACCAGAGCATGACAACCAGATAGACAGTGGTGGGGAAAGACTCACAGTTACAATAAATTTCATGTGTTTGTTTCTACAAAGATATATATTAGAAAACTTCTTCCACACCAAACTTTTAAGACAAAGGCACAAGTCAGGATTTTGCAAACCATATTGATGCAGAACTCTCACCTAAAATATATAACCTATTGATTCATTATATTTCTCAAAGATAATATATTACAAATTTGACCTCAATATTTAATATGGATTTCATTTTACTTAGATCCACAATCAACACCCACAGAAGCAGCAGTCAAGAAATCAAAGGACTTACCGCATTAGGCAAATCTAGGGTAAAAGACCTCTTTAAAGTGTTAACGAGCAAAGATGTCATTTTGAGAGGAAGGTGGGCCTGATCCTAGCCATGCATTTTCACAGCTTCATATGTATATGAAAGCTGGACAATGAAAAAGGAAGACTAAAGAAGAAATGATGCATTTGAATTGTGGTGTTGGCAAAGAATACTGAGTGTACCATGGACTGCTAGAAAAATGAACAAATCTCTGTTGGAGGAAGTACAGCCATAATGCTCCTTAGAAGTGAGAATGGGCAGACTTCATCTCTCATACTTTGGTCACATTAATCAGTCCCTGAAGGATATCATGCCGGATAGAGGGTCAGTGGAAAAGGGGAAGACCCTCAATGAGATGGACTGACATAGTGGCTATGACAATAGATTCAAGTATGGTAATAACTGAGAGGAAGGTAAAGGACTGGGCAGTGTTTCATTCTGTTGTTGCTATAAGTTGGAACTGATGGCATCTAACTACATACAACACTTAGTTTGGGCCCCAAGAAGACTGAGTAATAGAGATCAGTGAATCTCATGCCTCTGAGGTAAGCTGGAGGTATAAATAATAAATTTAACAGTCAACAGAATTACTGAAGTATATCTACTCTAACATTACATTATTTCTTGAGAAAATAGGAAGAAGATAAAATTTGGTAAATACGCTTAGAGTTGGGGGGGAAAAAAAACTCACTGCCATCGAGTCAGATCCGACTCATAGCAACCCCTCCTTGGATTTCCGTGGTATCACTATGGAAGTAGATTGCCCAACCTTCCTTCCAAAGAGTGGCTGGTGGGTTTGAACCGCCAGCCTTTTGGTTATCAGTCAAATGCCTTAGGTACTATGTCACCAGAGCTCCCAAAAACTTAAATAGCTTTTGAAAATGTTTAATACTCTAAGTTATTAGTGAAAGAAATGTAGTCATTATGAGATTAGTGAGTAAGAAAGAGAAAGAACTGGCACTGAAAAGTGTAAGAATAATCCAGTACTTCTGTGACTAGGGCAGAGTTCTTCAGGAACTGGTACTAAAGCCAATCTTAGTAGTCATCTTTACCAATGACTAAGAACAGCATAGTCCAAATGGGGTAGTTAAGTTTATGTGTCCACTTGGCTGGGCCTAGGTTTGAGTGGCTGGGCAGCAGGATGTAGTTATTCCCCATGGTGAGATGGGTAATTAACTCCATGGTGGAATTTACTGAGTAGCTTCTAGTATACAAGCAACAATTTTGAGGAAGGTCTCCAGCTTTTTGGCTTGCACATAGCCAAGTCATTGTTCAGAAGCCTACCATGCCCTGCGATCTTCGCACTTTTTCTGGATATGAATTAGTGGCCTGCCATGTTGTTTGATATTATTGGGACTGTGCCATTGTATTTGTCAACCTTGGGTTTGTCAGCTTTAGCAGCCAGCAGCTGCCTGAGTGAAGAAAAGCCTCCAGTTATAGTGGCTGGGAGCAGGAGGCAGAGCTGAAGCCCAAGGGTGAGGGGCTTTCACCTGGCCCCTAGAGCCTGGCACTTTGAACTCAGACTTCTAGACTCCAGAAACTAAGAGTAAACTCCTATTTGTTAAAGACATCCATTTTTGGTATTTTTCTGTTATAGCAGCACAAAGTAACCAAAACACCAACAGAAAGAAAATGTGAGCCACATGTTATTTTAAATCCTCTAGAGGCCACGTTAAAAAAAAAAAAGACGGTGGGATAGAAAAGGTGAAATTCATTTTATTTCAAAAAATACACAGAAAATGTATTTCAACATATAATAAGTATTTTCAAAAATTATAAAAGGAGAATAAATTAGGAAGATGGAGGACTAGGCAGAAGGACTGCACAGACCCTCTTCAACAAAGAAAAGGGAAAACAATTAACACAGACACAGAAGATAATCTTGGACCCTGAGCCTTGAAGGGAAGGATAAGAAGTGGACTAAATCCCAACTAGCAGAAGAATTTGTGTGAAAATACCAAAAAAAAGGAGACATACGGAGCTGTGGTCTGACAGCGCCCTGAGCGACCCTGCCGGTACAGGCGGCGGCTTGGACATTCCCAACTGGTGGTAGGACCTAAGAATTAACCTAAACATCACCCTGCTAGCCAGGGACTGCATGGACTATGCACAGTGGCAGGGGAACAAACAGAGAACGTGAAGAGAAAGGCGGGCTGAGTTGTGGACTTTTGCCGGTCCGGAGGATGCTGCCATTTTGTAGGTTTAAAAAGTGGCTTGACTATTTTGGATATTTAAAGAGACAGCGCTCTCACAGATTCCTGTGGTGGTAGGACTTAAGAATTAAACTAAAAATCACCCTGCTAGCCAGAGACTTCACAGAGGACTGTGCACGGTGGCAGAACAAATGGAGAAGGTGAAGAGAAGGGTGGGCTGAGCTGTGGACTTTTGCCAGTCCAGAGGACGCCGCCATTTTGAAGGTTTAAAAAGCAGCTTGAATATTTTGGATATTTAAAGAGTCAGGGCTCTCACAGATTTCTGGGGCTTAAGAACACTTCTCCTTTCCAGCAACCCCAAGGACACTCGGGGCCTGCAAGACTGAAAAGGTTCAACATTCTTCTTGTTACTACACCATATACCCACTTGGTGAACGGAGGTGTGGCCATCCCCACTCCCACCTACCTTCTGTGCCCACAGGAACTCCATCACAGTCTGTGTGCTCAGACGGAGACTGGGTGCCCTACTCAGTCATCCACCAATTTTTCCTTTTTCTTTTTTTCTTTCTTTGTCCCGGTGATTAGTTTGCTGGTATTTGTCCGTTTCAAAACAAATAATATTATTAATACTTTTTGTCCTTTTTATTATTATTCTTAATCTTCCCCAACCAGGTCGTAGTTTTCAGCATTTTCTTTTCCCTGTGCCTGGTTGAAATTCTGTCCCCCCCAATTTAAGGTTTTTTTCCCCCCCCTTTTATTTTTCTCAAGACTAACCCCATTCCTTGTTTTTCTTTTTGCATT
>NW_006921816.1:1425070-1442229 GCF_000298275.1 Orycteropus afer afer
TGGTAAACTGTGGTCAATGACATGAGACAAAGTATATGTGAACTGCTGTATGGAAAGTGAATTTGCTCTGTAAATCTTCACCCAAATCAAAATCAAAATCAAAATCAAAAAATTATAAAAGGAGATATTTTACTTTTGATAATAAGTGTTTGAAATCCAGTATGTAGCTTACATTTACAACACATCTTACCTCAACGTAGTCACATTTCAAGAGCTCAACAGCCTTCTGCAGCCAATGGCCATCATGTTGGGCAGTGAGATTAGGAAGACACGGAATACAGGTACACTTCCAAATCTTAGAGTGAATTCATTCTCACAGAGAGTATAGCCAGTGTGGTAGGAAGAATGTATGAAAGACCTTTAAAATATTTCATTTTTTATGTTTTACAGTCGGCAGTAAAATGGCCGATGAGATTTAATAAGAACAGGTAGAAAGAAAAAAAAACTTATCATTGTCCTCTTTAGCTTCTCCCACGTATAACTTTAGACTTATGTACCAGTGACACATAGGTTGTGGAGACTGCGCACTCATATATTCAATATCATCATACAGAATTTAGGCAAAAATGCCATCTTTCATAAGCATAACAATAATTGGAATTAAATCAGTTTTAATTACCTTCCAGTTGACCCATCCTTTGTCATTTTCATCCATGTTTTTTTTCAGTTGGCCTCCATGGCTTGTCAAGTAAAACTGGTAAGTGATTGGTAGCCAAAGACAGAAAGAGAGAGCAAAATGACTAGTTAATTCCAGTCTTTTATTTCCTTAATACACTCATGAGATCATCAATGAAATACAAAATATATTCATTCTCACTGATGTAGGAAAAAACAAATAGATGACATGCTTTGCACATGTGGCAATAAATATGTAACATTCTTTGATCATACAAGAATAAATTCGTGATAGAAACTGAAGTCTGTTTTAAATTCCAGAGACATACCTGCACAGGATGCAAGGCTCGTCGGTTCTCTGCATAGCACCGTTGAATCTGCTTATGAAGTTTCTTAATGTCCTATAGAAGAGTTGCATTTCATGTTTAAAGCATAGTTATCAAAGCCATCTATGGCCATTCCACAATCTTAGTGGAACTGAATAAGCAGAAGGGGTGACTAGATAGGTATAATTCTTCTGAAATACAAGTTCATCCTCATAATTTTCACTCAATTTCTTTACATATTAGCAAAATAATCACTAGAATAAGTAACGTTAATAGTGTATGAAACCAATTGCCACTGAGTCAATTCCAACTCATGGCAACCCTATATATGACAGAGTGGAACTGTGTTCCATAGGTTTCCAACGGCTGCTTTTTGGGAAGTAGACTTCCATGCTTTTCTTCCAAGGAACCTCTGGGTGGACTCAAATCACCAACCTTTTGATCAGCAGCCAAGTGACTCCCAATACTCTATAGATGATTAATTATTTCATATTTTATATCCATTTAAAATGCTAGTTCATAAAAACATACTCTTTATAAGAGCTAACAAAAGGGAAAAAACTATTTTAGAGCCATCCTATTACTATGTCCATGACTTACAATGGTCTAGAGAATAATTAATGCATGTTTTCTTCAGTTGCAGTATTCAAACACCAAGATTTCTCAAACTATTGAATAAGAAATAATTCTATTAAGCTGATTGTATTTCCTATTCTTTTTGATTAGGACAAATAACACCTTCTCCCTAAAAAAGCAAAAACTCAAAATCTTTATGATAAAATGAGGCTACAAAGTTTTGTAATCCAATCATAGCCTTTTTTCCCTCTCTCTCTCTATATATAATAACTGAAGACAATTTATAAGCTACTTCTATTTGAGAGGAGAAAAGATTTTTAAACACTTGATTTCAGAAGTACTTTAATACATCAATTTAAATTAAAGTGATATTGCATATTAACAGAAGAATGATTCAGCCTAGTTTACCTATAGAATTTTCTGAAAATTATTCATAATACCTTTAATACCATCAAGTCATCAAAACTACAGTCAATGATTAGGCGGAGTGTGCTTTGAACAACATCTCTTCGAATACGTTTTCTGTCATTTCCATCAGAGTTTGATTCCAGTTGACATTGTCGCTCTAATTTTTTTCTCTTGCGTTTTTCTTTTCGCCTTTGTCTAAAAGTAATCATTAAAATAACTTTATGTTGTCACTTGTATATTCAGATTTTCACAAAACTCTTTTAAGCAGACAAAGAATCAAATACTTTTAAAAATCATTAGGTTGAACCACATGAAACTGCCACATCTGTGGGTCAAAAATGGTTGAATGTTGGCAATTTTACATATTCACTGCCTCGGAAACCCAAGAGGGTGGCTATGAGTCAGAATTGACTAAAGAGCAGTGAGTTTGTTTTTTGGAGTTTCATCTAAAATTTTAGATGGAAATGAGTTTGTAAAAACAATCTAAACCTTCCCAATTATTAACTATATTATGCAATAACTTTACTTATTTTTGGTATTACACTATATACTCTAAGAAAAGGGAGCTCTGGTAGCATAGTGGCTAAAGCACTTGACTGCTAACCAGAAGGCTGGCGGTTCAAACCCACCAGCCACTCCTCGGAAGGAAGGTTGGGCAATCCTACTTCCGTAGTGATACTGCCTCAGAAACCCAAGGAGGGGTCTCTATGAGTCGGGGCCGACTCAACGGCACATAACAACAACAACATTCTAAGAAAAATTTGTAACTACTGAATTTAAGAGTTAGGTTCAATTTTACTTTCATCATTCTTCCCCTATATGATTTCCAGGGTTTATATAGTACAGAAAGAAAGCAAAATAAAATTGCTGGTTTAAAAAGAAAATCTCATATACTTTTTCTCTAATCTACATCAACTTTATTTTCTCACAGTAAATTTATAAAATAATATTACAAAGTAACAGCTTCAACCAAACTGTTCTCATCAAAGCTTACAATGATTCTTTTCGCAAAATCAATCTTTGGCCAAAATTTGATCTTCATGAGTGGGATAATTTTTGTTCTCTATTGAAGACATGGATACTAACAGTATCTTTGATCTAGGTTGCTTCAGGAATTATTTCACTACCTGTAACAGGTCTGGGCAAGAAAAAGTATTCAACACAAATTCAACAATACTGTTAAATATAGTAGTAATTCAAAGCACAAACAGTTGTAACAGCCAACTGACAGTGTTAGCTAGTGATGTACACAGTCCTGATTCTAACTAACAAAATTATTTTAACGTACCAAAGGTTTACGCCAAGTCCAACATTCTATGTTTCTGAATGGGGTAGAGAAAATGCATTTTGAAACACATACTTGCGGAGTTCTCGTTGTTCTTCCCATTGCTTTTGTTTCATGAGCTTCTTCATTTGTCGTTTAGATATTGATTTAAATCCTTCACCTGAGCTTGGCTTCTGGCTCTCCTCTTGATTTTCATTTAAGTTGTTTTTTCTTTCAACATCAGAAGTCTCAATAAAAGCTGGCAACATTTCAGATGACATATTTGGCACTTCTGAAAAACTGAAAAGCAAATTTTGATATAAACAGATAATTTATAAACATAAAGGAGTAATAAAAAATGATCAATTGATATGACTGAGTTAAGCCATATCAATCATAAATAAAATGCAAATTTAGACAATTACATGTCATTTATTGGTAAAGATCATCTAGGTATCATTTAGTGTCAATTAAATATTGTTTATTAGCAAGTTGGTAAAGGTCTAGAGAAATACGTGTTTTCATACTCTACTGGAGATCATGGAAGAATTTTCCAAAAGGCAGCACAAGAAAACGTTCATAATCTTTAACTCAGTATTTTATTTATTTAGGCCAAATTCCTTTAAGTGAACAATAAACGCACACAAAAATAATGCACAAGGCGATTTGCACTGAAGCATTATTTTTAACAGAGAAAAATTAGAAAGTACTTGAGTTTCAGCAAAAAGGGACTAAATAAATTACAGTTCATCTATAATATGGACCAGAATACTAAGCAGCCAGTAAGAATCTTGTGTTCCCAAAACATTTAGTGATGGGGGAAATGGTCATGTTAAATAAAAAAAAGAAAAAAATACATTATGTGCAATTTTGTTTTAAAAAGAACATGCACATTTAATTATTAGCTGGATTATATGAAGAATGTGGCATCAGGATTGAAGGAAGGTGCATTAACAACCTGTGATGCAGGTGACATGATCCTGTTTGCTGAAAATGAAGAACACTAGAAGCACTTACTGATGGAGATCAAGGACTACAGTGTTTAGTATGGATTATACCTCACCATAAAGAGAGCAAAAATCCTCACAACTGGACCAATAAGCAACATCATGATAAACGGAGAAAAGAATGAAGTTGTCAAGGTTTCATTGTACTTGCATCCACAATCAACACCCATGGAAGTAGCAGTCAGTAAATTAAAGGACATACTGCATTGGGCAACTCAGCTGCAAAAGATCTCTTTAAAGTGTTAAAGAACAAAGATGCCACTTTGAGGACTAATGAGTGTCTGATGGAAGCCACAAAATTTTCAATTTTGTCACATGCATGTGACAGCTGGACAATGAATAAGGAAGACCACAGAAGAACTGTTGCACTTGAATTGTGGTGCTGGCGAAAAATACTGACTGTACCACAGACTGCTAGAAGAATGTACTATAATGTCTTGGAAGAAGTGTAGCTGGAACGCTCCTTAGAAGAGAGAATGGACAGACTTTGTCTCTCATATTTGGTCATGTTGTCAGAAGGGACCAGTCCCTGGAGAAGGATATCACGCTGGGTAAATTAGAATGTCAGCAAAGAAGGGGAAGATTTTCAACAGAATAAAGTAGCTGTGACAATGAGGTCAAGTATGACAGTGATTGTGAAGATGGTAAAGGACTGGGCAGTGTTTTTTCATTGCTGTAGAGAAAGTCGCTATGAGTTTAAACTGACTTGATAGCACCTAACAACAATAATGCTTAATTATTACCCATAGTTTTACACATTTTCTAGAATTTTGTACAATGAAAGCATACTGTCTTTGTGAAAGAAAAAAATGTTATTTTTAAAAATGATGAAAAGCACCTTTTTCATAACTTTCTTTAATGCTATAGAATAAGGAAAATAAGAATGTTTCTTTCATTATTTGGGTGCCCATCCATAATAGATTTTAATAAAGTATATACTAAGGATTTACAAAAACTGGACAGTTCAGACAACACATTTGGATGCCCTTCTAATATAGTTAATTGTAAATACTTTACTTTTGTCATGGGTGAAAATAAAACATAAAATTCGGTTATATAATCAGTCTGGCCTCTTAGAATACTAGAGTATTCTAGAGTCTTCTCAAACATATCTTTATTTGGATTTAATTACACACATCTTTCTCCCTGCTGACTAGAACCAAACTACCCTTCAGAATTAAGAAAACGGCTAGGACTGAGATTTCTTTTCCCTTTGATAAATTATCAAGTACAAAGCTTAAAAATTTTATTACTTATCTTTACCAAATACTAAACATCTAGTGGGAGCTCTGGTAGCATAGTACCTAAGGCATTAGACTGCTAACCAGAAGGCTGATGGTTCAAATCCATCAGCCACTCCTCTAGAAGGAAGGTTGGGCAATCTATTTCCATAGTGATACCGCCTTGGAAACCCAAGGAGTCATCACTATGAATAGGATCTGACTTGAGGGCAGTGAATTTTTAGTTTTATAGGAGAGTAGAACTGCCCTCATAGTGTCCCCTAGGATATAATCTTTATGGGAGCTGACTGCCAAGTCTTTTCTCCCCCAGAATGGTTGGGAGCACCAAACCAACTACTCTTTAGTTAGCAGCTGAGCACTTTAACCACGTGCTACCAGGGCTCCTTAGTAAAATAAAACCAAACCCACTGCCATCGAGTCCATTCCAACTCCTAGCAACCCCCACTGGGTTTCCAAGGCAGTAAATCTTTATGGAAGTTGACTGTCCAGTCTTCCTTCTCTGGAGTGGCTGGTGGGTTTGAACTGCCAGCCTTTTGGTTAGCAGTCAAATCCCTTAGGCACTACACCACCAGAGCTCATTAGTAAAATACTAAACCAAAACCAAATTCACTGCCATCAAGTCGTTTCTGACCCATAGCAACCGCCTCCTTGGGTTTCTGAGGTGTTATCTCTACAGAAGCAGATTGCTCAACCTTCCTTCCAAGGAGTGGCTGATGGTTTAAACTGCCAGCCCTCTGGTTAGCAGTAAAATGCCTTTTACTGTTAATCTGAAGAATTTATCATTAAATTTAAATCCTTAAAACAACACTGTAAGGTACATAGTGCTGGTCTTGCCTTACAAAGAAGAAAGAAGGGAAATCAAGTAAAAACCAGCATCACAAAGCTACTAAGTAATTCCCTAGAAATAAGACACCTATAAAAGAATCTAGCACATAGCAGATATTCAAACTACCTGCTGCATAAGTAAATGAATGAAGTGATAGAGCTAGGAATCAAATCCAGTTCTAGCTCTAAAGGCCTTATGTTTATTTTATCTCCAGTAACACAAAACTTTACTCAGAAAAATGAAGGTTTCCTAAGAGCCTTAAAGAGCTGTGTGATCACCAGTTGTGTTACTAGAGGGCTTTGAGAAGCACTGTGTCACTGAAGGATAAGGAGAAAAAAATTGTTCCAGTTCTGTGGTAGTTCAGTTTGAATGTCAACTTGGCTAGGCCTAGTTGAGCGGCTGGGCAGCTGGTGGTAGTTATTCCCATGATGAGACTGGCAATCAATTTCATGGTGGGATCTACCAGAAGCAGCTGAGTAGCTGCCTTTGGGATATGGCCTGCTTCCTGCATATAAGGAGAAGCCTTATAGTCTCTAGCTTATGGCACGCTTGGACCCTGCATGTAGCCGTGTCGTTGTTTAGCAGACTGCCAAGCTCTACAGACGTTGGGACTTACAATGGATTTAAATTAATGGCCTGCCATGTGGTTTGGTAACATTGGGACTGTGCCTTTTTACTTGTCAACCTTGGGCTTCTCAGCCTCAGCAGCCAGCAGCTGTCTGAATGAAGAAACGCCTCTACCTCCAATGGGCCGGGAGCAGGAGGCAGAGGTGGACCCCAAGGTTGAGGGGCTTTCACCCAGCCCCTAGAGCCTGGCACTTTGAACTCAGACTTAAAGCCTCCAAAGTGTAAGAATAAATTCCTGTTTGTTAAAGCCATCCCATTGGTAGTATATTCTGGTCAGAGCAGCACTAGCCACTGTAGTGTGGCTGGTAGGTTTAAATCACTAACCTTTATGTTAGTAGCCAAGTGCTCTAACCACTGCACTACCAAGGCACTCTTTGGGGGAAAAAAAAAAAAAAAAAAGGTACTCTATTCAAAGCAAAAATAAAAAACAAAACAGATGTTGTTCCTCCTGGGAATTTTCACAGCTTTAGAGTAGAGCGAATAACAATAATATAAGACAGGAGATGGGAGATAGATGGCCTGAAACTAGAGGTTGGGGTGAGGCTTCTTTCTTCCATGAAAGAAGCCTAAAAGAAGGCACAATTAGACTTTGGCTTATATCAAGCTGAGAATCCGAGAAAGCCTGGAGGAAGCAGAGATAGCTTCTCAGCTAGAATCCAAGCCAAGTTATGAGGTGACAGATACTAATAACTCAAAAAAAAAAAAAAAACCCAAACTCACTGCCATCAAGTTGATTAGACTCCTAGTGACCCCTCCTTGGGTTTATGAGGCAGTATCTCTATGGAAGTAGATTTCCCAGTCTTCCTTCCAAGGAACAGCCAGCCTTCTGGTTAGCAGTCAAATGCCATAGGCAGTACACCATGCAAAACGAATATAATTGAGCAATTTGAAAATGACTTCAGGAGAAGTTTGGTTGCTATATTCCAGAAAGATTATAAAAGATTATTGCTGTGTGAGCCATCCAGTCATTCCACCTCATAAGGACCCTAAAGGACAGAGTAGAACTACCCCATAAAGTTTCCTAGACTGTAATTTTTATGAGAGCAGATCAGCAGGTCTTTTCTCTCATCGAGCCATTTGTGGGTTCAAACCACTGATATTTTGGTTAGGAGCCCTGTGTTTAACCATTATGCCACCAGTGAACTTTTATAAAGGGCTAAAACCCAAAACAAACCCACTGCCACAGAGTAGATTCTGACCCATAGCAACCTTCTAAGACAGAGTAGAATTGCCCCACAGGGTTTTTCCAAGGCTGTAAATCTTTATGGAAGACTGTCATCTTTCTCCCATGGAGTGGCTGGTGGGCTTGAAGCACTGATCTTTTGGTTAGCAGCTGAGTATACTTTCACCACGCTGCCACCAGGATTCCTTCCATAAAGGGATAAGAACCATAACAACAAGATAAAATAGTGACCAAAAAAAAAAAGGTGTAAAAGCAGCAAAACCAAAATCAATTTTAAAACCAGGAAATTAACAAATTAAGAATTTAAGTACTGCCTCGGCTGGTACTATACTGCCTTGGAAACCCAAGGAGGGGTCGCTATGAGTCGGGGTCGACTCAACGGCACATAACAACAACAACATGATGTAAAAGGAGCTCTGGTAGCATAGTGCCTAAGGCACTTGACTGCTAACCAGAAGGCTGGCGGTTCAAACCCACCAGCCACTCCTCGGAAGAAAGGTTGGGCAATCCTACTTCCGTAGTGATACTGCCTCAGAAACCTAAGGAGGGGTCGCTATGAGTCGGGCCGACTGGATGGCATATAACAACAACATGATGTAAAAGGAGCTCTGGTGGCATAGTGCTTAAGGCATTCACTGCTAACCAGAAGGTTGGTGGTTCAAACCCACCAGCCGCTCCGTGGAAGGAAGACTGGGCAATCTACTTTAAGATTTACTTCCTTGAAAACCCAAAGGGGGCCACTATGAGTAGGAATCAGCTCAACCCGCAGGGAGTTTGGTTTTTTGATGGAAAAATTAAAGCATTTACAGCATATGTACACCAGGGGGAGCTTTAACTTTTCCTATCCCAGAAATGTCAAGTTAAATTTAATTCGGCCAATCATTGCCTAGTATTGTTTTTCAATAGCCTATCAAATAAAAGGAAAAGCCAGGAACTAGTCAACTTTTTTTTTTTTCTTTTTAGCAATTCCCAATTAAGAAAATGCACTGTGCTAACGGACCTTTGGTAGCATAGTGCCTAAAGCACTTGACCGCTAACCAGAAGGCTGGCAGTTCAAACCCACCAGCCACTCCTGGGAAGGAAGATGGGGCAATCTACTTCGATAGTGATACTGCTTGGGAAACCCAAGCTCGCTATGAGTTAGGTCCGATTCCAGGGCACATAACAACAACAACAAGGGAATTTTGTTTTAAATAAGCTAGATACACTGAGACATGAGAAACTGGAATACAAGAAAAATTATGCTAGTTTGATATCTTAATAGATTATTGCCTACTTCCGTAGTGATACCATCTCAGAAACCTAAGGAGCGGTCGCTATGAGTCGGATCCAGCTACACAGCAATGAGTTTGGTTTTTTGGTTTGATGCTTTGGATTCAGAAAGATACAGACCATCTTCAACAGCCAACAACATACAGTAGTAAGCACTTGAGTGCGAGCTTAAAATTACTTGCTAAGCAAAATATGGCATTTTATGAACTACACTTGGTTTCTAATCATTTTCGAGTTTTGGCCATCATTTATAAGCTCTATGGCAGAGTTTAGTGTTCCTCCCTGACATGCAGCGAATTTCACATGCATTTAATCAAGTTCAACAAATAATTAAGAACAATATTTTATGGTAACGCTTATATGAATTGTTTGCTTTAAAATACTGGGGTTTTTTTTTTGGTTCATTTAGTCACAGAAATAGGTTGTCAGGTGGCCACATAAAAGTAACAATTGGGTAAAGATGACTAAGGCCACAGGAGTAGGACATATATACGTGGGGGAAAAAAAGCTAGCTCAATCTTTTTTTGTATTACCACTTTTTAGCACAGTTTGAGTCCTGGCGCAGCAGTAAGTGCTTGGCTGCCAATGAATCTTTCTAATGGAAAGGTTTGCACTCTGGTGGCTTAGTGCCTAAGACACCTGACTGCTAACCAGAAGGCTGGCAGTTCAAACCCACCAGCCACTCTTCAGAAGGCAGGTTGGGCAATCTACTTCCGGAGTGATACCGCCTCGGAAAACCCAAGGAGGGGTCGCTATGAGTCGGGTCTGACTCGACTCTATGGCACAGAACAACAGCCCAAATCAGGGAGAGCCAAATGTAACAGAGAAAGATTTATGGCCTTGGAAATCCTATGGGGCAGTTCCACTCTGTCCTACAGGATCGCTGAGATTTGGAATCCACTCAATGGCAGTGAGTTTGGCTTAGCCTAATAGTTTAAGGCAGGGAGGATACATATAATAAATCAGTGAACCAACATAGGAAAAGTCAAAAACAGAACATGGGTTTTATCGATTGAACTAAAATAAAGTCCTCATCATTTTGTTGATACAGCTTCCTTTCCGGGGCGATCTGAACAAATGCTGGAATATTTGCAGAATGCAATTAAATGACCTGACAGTAATGGAAAAGTCGCCTTTAAAAAGCGCGCCTGCACAATTCCGCAGCAGAGAAGGCTTTGTTCAGTTGTCAAGCACCTTGGGAGGGGAGAGAAAGTGGGGAGAGAGATTGGGGGGGGGGGAGTGTTAAATTGTTTATATTTTGCGTCTTTATCTCTATAGAAAAGGGAAAACAAAAAGTCCCAAATTTTAAGACTTAAAATATTTTCATGAAATAAAGTAACGCCTCAATGTTCTTAAAACTGTCGTGCGCTCACCCTTATCGGGCCTGACAGCACCTGCAGCAACTACCCCTCACTTCTCTACATTTCGTAGCGCTAGATATGGCATCCCCTCGTCGGAGAGCTGAGGTTAAGACTGGTTTAAAGAGGTAAAGGGGGTATGCCTACGGTTTCTAGCTACCGCCACAACATGACAGAGCCCCAACTCGTTTTCCGGCTCCTCACCATTTGCAAACTCAAACTCTTTACATACGGATGACTCGATCCAGACCCTTAAACAAAAGCCAACAATAAGAGTCCCACCACACGCTGGAGGAACTGTAAAGACACTCTGCTCCCCCGAGACCCCAGCTTGCGAAGTTTCACCAGAGCGAAGCTGAGCTGCACCTAGCAAATGAGGAAACAGCTTCGCGAGACACGAGCGTGCTCTCGAGCCAACGTCACTTCCTTCGGGAATCTGATCGCTGCAGTCACTTTTTCATAGTACAGGCTCCTCTCCCCCGGAAGCCATAGTTGCCAGCTGAAGCGGACTGCGGCATGCACGCGCCCTTTTTACTCCCAGAGGGTATTAAGAGTAAGCGGGCCCCAGTCCCAGGGTCAGAAGTCTTACCTCGCTGAGGAGTTGACAGAGAATGTGGGAGTACACTCGGAAAGCCTTTTGGAAAGTTTTTTATACAGCTCCCATGTCCTTCTTCGGAAACTTCAATTCCCAGAGTCAGGGGCGGTAGCTGCACGTTGGAGGCTGCGGCGGTTACGCCCTACGTCATCGAACTGCGCCAACTCCAAGCTACTGTTGGGGAAAGGGGAGGGGGCTTCCTTGGGGCGGAGCATGTAGCTATGGTTAGTGGAGTGAGCGGTAGTGGCTACGGAGGTGTCTGTTTTTCCTCCACGAGGAGCACTAGTATAGTAATTAACATACTCTCACGCGTCTGTGTGTAAATGGGTTAAGAATATCCCACTCTTTAAAATGCGAAACAGTGATGAAAAGCTTCTAATTTTCTTCTTTGTTGAGTATCTTTTGCCTAAACGATTTATAATTTATAGAGAAAAAATTCGTCACTATTACATGACTTTACACAGTTCTAATGAAAAATCAAATTTAAAATGTTAATCAGCTGTACAATAAATACGCATTTAAGTTTAGAATTTTTAGGCCTTTTTTCTTTTTTTGCTTTGCCATTGAAATTAGTTTATTTGAAATATGAGAGTTGGTGACGTGTTGGTAAATTGAAAAGGAATACAAAGATAAACAGCTTGATGGGTGGGCTTCCAGGTCACTCTACAGGGAAGGGTCCCCTTGCTTCTGTTGTGAGCTGAGTCTTGATTTTTTTGTTTGTTTGTTTTTAATTGTGATTTGGGTGCATATTTACAATGTAGATTGGTTGTACTCACAGCAGCTTATGCACATTTGATTTCCCGGCCTGGATTACTATCCCCAACCATAAAAAGCTCTCCTCCCTTCCCATCCCTGTGACTACCTCTTCCTGTGCCTTTCTTATCTATGCTTTCCATGTCTGCCCAGCTTCCCCTTTATGTGAATGCTGCCCCTCTGATGTCTCATGTCTGATTGATCTAAGGGGTGCATCTCCCTGGGATAGGTATTTTGCTTGTAGGTCTTTCTACCCATGGAAGTGAGTCCATTTCTAGGCCTGAAAGATAACCCAGGGCCATAGTCTTAGGAGTTCCACCAGTCTCTAGCTGACCAGTAATTCTGGTCATTTTTGTGTTTTTGAATTTTGTTCCACATTTTTCCTCTCACTCTATCCAGGATCTCCAATTTTGATCCCTTTCTGAGTGGTTGTAAGCCTTTTTTCTTACAGGCATAACTCTTACTCGCCATTCATTCTTTGATCTATTTTTCCTGTGCTGTTTTGCAAAATATCAGGTGACATCTCATTGTTTATAATACTTGACCTTACATAATCTTTTTGCTAAATATAGACCAGGTTAACTGAGGGAGAACAGAAACATAATCCCAGATTGTCGCTTTCTATTTAGTTTTTTATTTGGTCTTGTGATAGGTGATTATTGCAGAATGTGAGTAGAAGCATGAGATTTGAAATTTTGAGAAGAATACCATCTCAGTATGGGAAGAATTTTGAAGTAAATATCCTTGGTGTTTGAAGACATGTATAAACATGGTTGAAGGTTTCAGTGCAATAGAAAATTCAGAGTGTTGGGTTCTGTAAAAGAATTAAAATTTCTCTGAGTTTTTAGTCACAAAATTGAAGCCACTCTTGGTTTAAATCCTCAAGTTTTACTTGAAAAACTGTATCAGTGGTAAAGCTCTGTTTCTTCTTAATCTCAAATCTAAAAGAAGATCTCTGTTAGCTGAGTATTGGCAACCAAGTTTGGATCCATTTCTGATTCGTTAGTAGGGCATCTTTTTTCAGCTGCCTCCATATCAGGGCAAAGAGTAGCTAGGGAGGATTAGTAATCGGATATGTAGCCCTTCACATGTAAGTCAATAAATTCAGGCTGGCAGGGTGATGTGCCAAATCTTCTAACAGCTGTTCAGTTGCCACTATAGGGTCTGTTTTATGAATAATTGTAATTTGTTTCAGAGTTAATACTTGGTATTCTTAAAGATAAGTTGAAACCAAACTTTTTAAATGACTAAAAAGAAAATCTTCATATTTTAATAGCGGAGTCAGAATAAATTTTCCTGTGAATAGCCATTTAGCTTTGCAGTCAAATGATTCTAGCATCATATGATGCTATATTTTAAAATGATTTAAAAATATTAAAATGATTCTAGCATCAATCTGAAGTGAGCACCCAAATTTACCAGCAAAATAAAGGGGGGGGGGGGAGGCAATTTAACCCAACATTGAAGCATGTATAAAGTTTGAGACATCGCATCATGTGATATAAAAGAATCATTTCCACTGATTTTTAAAATCCATGTGTTTATTTATTTGATACAAATTTTGTTGAGCTCCATGCTTTGTGTTTTGGTGCTGGGGACGCAAAGATGGCTAAATCACAATTTGATTTAGTCTAGTGGGGTAGCATAGTGCCTAAGGCACTTGACTGCTCACCAGAAGGTTGGCGGTTCAAACCCACCAGCCACTCCTCGGAAGGAAGGTTGGGCAATCCTACTTCCATAGTGATACTGCCTCGGAAACCCAAGGAGGGGTCGCTATGAGTCAGGGCCGACTCGACGGCAAACAACAACAACAACAAGTGGGAGGACCAGTAGTAAATAAATACCATACAAAATGTAATGCACTTGAGATGCCTGTAACTATATGTTCCTAGACGCAGGAGACATAGTTTCTGAGATGGGATAATCTTGATATATCTTGTAAGTAGGAGTTTGCCAGATGACAAGAAGAGAAGGGTGTTTAAAATACTGGTGCCAATAAATCTGAAGACCTAAACATGTCAGAATTTGGAACTGAAAGATTGGAATGGATGAGGAAGGGGGAAGAAAGGATGACTCTAAGGATTTTTCTAGGTTGGACAACGGTAGGAATTAAATGCCATTAACTGGGTCATGAGGGTTATACAGGAAGAAAATAGGTTTTTTGTTTTTTTAAAATAAAAAGTTTAATTTTAAACATGAATGCTGAGACATCTGAGTGGAACCAGGTCTGGAATCATCTGCATATGATATGATGGTTTAAGCCAATGTAAGAGGCTGAAATACAAAGAAACAATAACTAGCTCTTGGGTTAAAAATGTATGTCTCTGGGATTGGAAGACAATTGATGAATAAAGCTGCCGGGGAGAAAAGTGTTAGAAACCTGAGAGCATATTCCCTATCTAATGAAGGTACACATTCTAAATGGGCACATGGACCTAATGGTAGCACGTGGCAGTTTTTCAAGAGCAGCCAGAAATCTGGATTATATGAAATCTGATTTTTAAGAGTTGGCAACTAATTTATTTTGTTCATTTTTTGTGTACTAAGCAGGCTAAAGAAAGCATGTCAGTGCTACATTCAGACAATGAGCAGCCAGTTTGTTAAATTAACTGTAGATTATAGAGGGAAAAATGGTCTACTGATAGAACCAGAATTGTAGGGAGAAAATATGGTGACGAATATAATTACAAGCTTCTTTATGACATAGTGGGTAAAGCATTTTGTTGCTAACCAGAAGGCCAGTGGTTCAAACTTACCAGCTGCTCCATGGAAGGAATATGAGGCAATCTACTTCTATAAAGATTTACAGCCTTGGAAACCCAATGGGGGTCACTATGAGTTGGAATTAATTTGATGGCAGTGGATTTTGGTTTTCTGTGTTGGACCTGAAAACATTGGAGAATCATGGCAAATTCCATTATTTTAAGCCTACTTCTGATACTTTATTAAGTCTGAGAGTATTCTTCAGCATGTTGGGAGTAGAGAGGTATGGTGATAGAGTAATACTTGTGACTTTCAATTTCAGGCTAAGAAACAACAAAGAAAAGTACCTGAAAGGAAGAATAGACCTCTCCCATCTATGATCTCCACTTACACATGCATTTTGAATGGCTTCAAAAATGTAGAAAAAGTGAAAGTCTACTTTAAAAATGTTTGTTAAAAAAGACAGGCACATGAGTTGAACATTACCTGAAGTAGATACACTCCTTGGAGAGATCAATCATGGGAGAAAGAAAGGCTGTTTATGCACAGGGAGATGGCTCAAGGGGCAGGGGTGCATGGAGGGATGGACACAGGGAAGAGGTAACTATCGGTAGGAAGTGGGAGGGGAGCTATTGCATTGAGGTAAATTGTAGTCAATGTCATAAGACAAAGTGTATGTGAAGTGTTGTATGGAAAGTGAATTTGCTCTGTAAGTTTTCACCCAAATCACAATTTAAAAAAAAAGTTTGTTAAAAAGATACTTTACTTCTCCCCTCCCAAGTAACACACGAGTGTTGAAGACTCCAGAAATATGATTATAGAGTATAGTCAGTATTAAGGTTGGGCAATCTACTTCCGTAGTGATTGTTGTTGTTATATGCCGTGGAGTCAGACCCAACTCATGACTCCTCCTTGGGTTTCCAAGGCAGTATCACTATGGAAGTAGATTGCCTCATCTTCCTTCGGAGGAATGGCTGGTGAGTTTGAACCACCAGCCTTCTGGTTAACAGTCAAGTGCCTTAGGCACTATGCTACCAAGTGATACTGTCTCGGAAGTTTTTTTGTTTTTTTTTTTGGTTTTAGTCAGTATAGTCTTTGAACCTCTTGAATCTGCTCATAAAAACAAAACAGCTAGCATAGCAAAACAAAAATAACACGAATACGGAACCGAGATCATAGCTACAACATAATTAGGTGAAAAAGAATCCCCACAAAAAAGAATCCCTGCAAAAATATGAGTAGGTGGGAACAAACCACCAACTTAATATCAGCATCATGTAGGAGGAAATGCTGGGAAGACAACGAAGAATCTGAAGGTGCTGAGAATGGAAGAACCCCAAACTGCCAACAGGTATTCACTGAGAAACAAGGAGGACCAATCTGAGATAATACTGAAACTGGCATAAGGTTCAACAGACTGTAGTTTCAGGGTAAGTGCAAAGGTGATGATAAGCAGAAAGGACTGAAGGCGCTGGAGGGGTGTGGGGCCTATGAACTCTCAAAACCAACAAACTGCTGCACTCTGTTTTGGACAAAGCTCAGCACTAAGGGGAAATTGCTAGGAGTAAAACTCAAACAGGGCAATGAGTATAGGCAAAGGAGAAAGCAGGTCCAGAGGAAGAGAGAAGCAGAGAAGAAAGACTCAGAAATAGAAGGATCCATATATATAATTTTATGAAGACAACAAAAAAGGATGTTCTAGTTCCATGAAACTGGAAAAGCTATCCTACCCACTCTTCCTTCTTAAAAGTATAGAATAACTTGTTTACCCTAAAATTATACTACAGAAAAATATTGTGCTTGAATCCCACTTAAAGTTGTTATAATAAAAAAGAATATGAAGAAGTAAAAGAAAAACAGATGAAAACTATAACCCAATATTTCCCTAAAAGTTTTGTGAGAAAAAATGATATATGAAAGTGCAACATAAAACAATGACAAAAAAAAAAAACACTTAGAAATAGAGATTGGAGGAAAGAAGATTTGAAGAGGAGTGATAGAATACAGAAGAACATGAGAAATATAAAAAGTAAGCATATTTAACATCATACTGGAAGCCTTGACTAGTGCAATAAGATAAGAAAGACATAAAAGGTATACAGAGTGTAAAGGGAGAAATGACACTGGTTATTTGCAGATGACATGATTGTCTATGTAGAAAATCCCAAGCAACTGACTGAAAAAAAAAAAAAAAAAAGAGGCTCTCCTGGAACTAATAAGCTATAGTAAAGTCATAGAATGCAAGATTTATATACAAAAGCCAATTGGTTTCCAGAAAAGAGGACAAGCACAAATACTCAGCATATACTAAAACAACAGCAACAACGGGAATGATAACACAATTCATAGACAAAACGAGCTCAGCACAGAAAATAATATGGAACAAAGAAACCAGGGACACCAGG
>NW_006921816.1:1446993-1450114 GCF_000298275.1 Orycteropus afer afer
CCTTCCGAGGAGTGGCTGGTGGGTTTGAACCACCAGCCTTCTGGTTAGCAGTCAAGTGCTTTAGCCACTATGCTACCAGAGCTCCTAAGGAATAAATACTTACGTGTAAATCTTAACAAAGTATATACAGAATCTGTATGTGGAAAACTACAAAATTAATGAAAGAAAGAAAATCTGGATAAATGGAAAGATAGTCTGTTCTGAACTGAAAGACTCAATATTGATAAGATGTCAGTTCTTTCCAACTTGATCTGTTTCGATACAATTTCTCTTTATTCACCTGGAACAACAGAGGAAGAAGGAGAGTCAGGAAGAGGAGGAGGAGGATATGGACTGTAGCTGATTGCCATGAGACCAGATGCATTTGATGGTGCCTGGCCACCATTGCTTAACATATGGTCAAAGATTCCAAAGAGGAAAAGGGGGAAATGCAGAACAGAATTTCAAATTCTCATGGACTCTAGACATCCTGGAGCCTTCAAGGTTGGATGAACCCCTGAAACTATATTGCCCCAAGATAATCTTTAAACCTTCAACCAAAAATATCCCCTGAAATCTTCTTACAACCAAACAACAGTTTAGCTTACTAGTAAAAAAAAAAGTCTTCTGTGAGCATTGTTGTTTGTTGTTATGTGCCGTTGAGTCAGACCTGACCCATAGTGACCCCCTCCTTTGAGCATTATGCTCTTTTAAGAACTATCTACATGGGATCAAATTGACAATAGAAACTCAAAAGATAGCTTGGGGACAGTGAATTTATGTTAATGGAAGAGGAACAACTCAAAAGCAGGGTGAGGATGGTTATACAACTTGAAAAATTTATTCAGTGCCACTGAATTATACATGTAGAAAGTGGTAAACTGGTATATGTCTTGGTATGTATATTCTCAACAACTACAGCAAAATCTATGCAAGTTATTTTGTAAACACCAACAAACTGTTCCTAACAATTTATATTAAAAAAGCAAAACAGCAGAAATAGGTCTTCTGAAGAAGAAGAAAAATAAAGTTAGAGGACTAACACTATCTAACTTCAAGACTTACTACAGTAATCAAGACAACAAAGTGTTGGTGAATGAATAGACATAGAGATCAATGGAACAGAATAAAGAGCTCAGAAATGTTGTTGTTGTTATGTGCCGTCGAGTCGGCCCGACTCATAGCAACCCCTGCTTGGGTTTCCGAGGCAGTATCACTACAGAAGTAGATTTCCCAACCTTCCTTCCGAGGAGTGGCTGGTGGGTTTGAACCACCAGCCTTCTGGTTAGCAGTCAAGTGCCTTAGGCATTATGCTTCCACAAATATAATTAACTGATCTTTGGCAAGCAAACAGAGACAATTCAGTGGAGAAAGGACAGGGTTTTCAGCAAAAGGTGCTGGAACAATTGGATGTCCAGATGCAGGGAAAAAAAAAAAAAGAATCTAAACATGGATCTTACATTTTCACAAAAATGAGCTCAAAATGGATCCTAGAGAGAAATGTAAAATACAAAACTTTAAAACTTCTAGAAAAAAACATGAGAAATCCAGATGATCTTGGGTTTGGTTGTATGGTTATAGATCCAACACCACAAGCATGATCCATGAGAGAAAAATCGATAAGTTGAACTTTATTAAAATTTAAAATTTCTGCTCTATGAAGAAATTGAGGAAAGGGAACTCTGGTGGCATAGTGCCTAAGGCATGTGACTGCTAACCAGAAGGCTGGCAGTTCAAACCCATCAGCCACTCCTCAGAAGGAGGAGGGACAATTGGACAATCTACTTCTGTAGTGATATTGCCTTGGAAACCCAAGGAGGGGTTGCTATGAGTCGGATCCAGCTCGATGGCAGAGTGAGTGAATGAGTGATGAAGAAATTGTGACGAGAATGAAAAAACAAGCCAAAGACTTGGAAAACTATTTCCAAAACACATATCTGAAAAAGAACTTGTATCCAAAATACATAAAGAACACTGAAAACAATAAAAACAAACACCTAATTAAAACATATACACAAAAGAACTGAACAGACACCTCACCAAAGAGGATACACAGATGGCAGATAGAAAAGATACTAAACATCATATGTCATTAGGACATTGAACATTAAAACAACAAGGAGATATTACCAAACATCTATTGTCGCTAGCCACCATCAAGTTGCCCCTGGCAAACCCAGGCACAACAGAACAAAAGGCTCCCTAGTTCTGCACCCTCCCCATGAAACCTCTATGCAGTCCATCTCTATTCTGACACACATGGAATTGCCATGAGTCAGAATCTACTTGACAGCAACTAGCACACATCTATTAGAATGGTTGAAATAAAAAAAGTAAAAACTGTTGATACCAGAGGCTAGTAAGGGTGAAGAGCAACAGGAACTCTCGGTCATTGCTGGTGGGAATGCCAAATGGTACAACAACTTTAAAGGCTTATCTTATCCTTACCAAGCGTGTCTTTGCTGTCTATTGCGTTGTCATACAATCCAGCAATCACACTCCTTGGTAGTCTGTAGTTTCAACATGATGTGTGTATGTGTGGATTTCTTTGCTCTTATATTGCTTGCAATTTATTGAGCTTCTTGAAATCTGTGGATTGGTACCTGTGGTAGGCCAGAATAGTAGTTCCTGAAGATATTCATGTCCTAAACTCTGGAATCTCTGAATATGTCATGTTACATGGCAAAAGGGGATTAAGGTTGCAAATGGAAATAAATTTGCTAATCAACTGACCTTAAGATAGGAAGATGATTTTGATTATTCAAGTAATCCTTATATTATCACAAGGGTCCTTAAAATTGAAGGAGACAAAAGATGCAGTCAGAGAGATTCAATGTGATAAGGAATCTACCTACATTTGCTGTCTTTGAAGGCAGAGGAAGGAGGCCAAAAGGCAAGGAAAGCTAGTGACCTCTTTGTTGTTGTTGTTGTTGTTGTGTGGCAAGGAAAGCTAGTGACCTCTTTGTTGTTGTTGTTGTTGTTATTGCCATCGAGTCAGCCCCGACTCATAGCAACCCCTCCTTGGGTTTCCGAGGCAGTATCACTACGGAAATAGGATTGCCCAACCTTCCTTCCGAGGAGTGGCTAGTGGGTTTGAACCACCAGCCGTCTGGTTAGCAGGCAAGTGTCTTAGCCACTATGC
>NW_006921816.1:1450714-1498188 GCF_000298275.1 Orycteropus afer afer
TGACTGCTAACCAGAAGGCTGGCAGTTCAAACCCACCAGCCACTCCTTGGAAGGAAGACTGGGCAATCTACTTCCATAGAGATACCACCTCAGAAACCCAGTGGGGTCGCTAGGAGTCAGAACTGACTCCAGCAGTGATGCTGCCCTTCTGATCTTGTATGGTTGATTATTCTAAAAAGTGCATACCTCTCTGTGTTATTGTTCACCTTATGGGTTTGTCTATTCGTTAGCTGAAAGTTGAGCCGGGGGAGGTGGGGCAGAGGAGGTGGGGAGATGACAGTGGTGGGGAGGTAGTTGGGGGGGTGAAGGAGTGAGAGGGGTGGTGTTCAGTTCCAGTCCTTAAGTGTGTCTAAGAACTATATAGTCTCTGAAATTTTAAAATTGTTTTTATTTTGTTCTGAAATTTTCATTTGTTTTTCAATAGTCAAATACGATTATGCTGATCAAAATTAACAATTTTTTTTCTCCTTACAATAGTCTACTAAAAGAACATCACTAATTCTCTCTTTTAGATAATTAAAATTCAGTTTGGTGTGGCCAAAGGTAGTATGTAGTCAGAGTCCTCTTAGGGTGACCAATGAGACCAATAAGGAGTTTTTTGGTTGTTGTGAAATTTGTGTATGAGGAGGTAAAACTGGGTTCTATTTTTAGGAAAAAAAGCTCTATTTTGAGGAAATATGTTTGTCTTTGTCAGATTTCAAGTGTGTCCAACCTAAATCTCAAGATGATTTTTGTTAAGGCAAAGCATTTAATGAGCCTTTATTTTCTCAAAGAGAAATGTTAATATATTTCTACAGTATTATATGTATTCTTTTATAATCTTGCCTTCAAATAAAAAATATTATTAAATAAGAACATTCTTAACCTACAAATTTTTTTTCAGGATTCTTTGAAAATGCTGACTTCCTCACTATACTGAAAATACTTTTAAACTTTAAATTGTTATAGTCATATAGAAATAAATTCAAGTGTCCTTTTAAAAAATAAATTTTTATCAATGTTAAACTGCATCAGAGCAAGTTAAGAGTCCTAATTTTTTTCTGTACCTGTACAGATTCTTTTCTGTACCTATCATACATCCTGACTTACTATATCTAACAAGACAATGTATTTCCTTGCCACCTCTAAATGGGTGAAGTTCATTTATCTTCTAATCTAGGAAAAGAAGTTAACTCCTAACAACCTCTGATACTCAACAGAAACACAACTGTACTTTGGAATTAGTCATCCATTTTTATTTGGATGGTAATATAGCAATTATCACAAAGTATCATGCACTACCAAAAGGAACAACACCATTGTTTTAAAAATTGTGATTTAATTTTGACCTCATTTTATTTTGACTTATTCAGCTTAGAACATTAACTGCAAAAATTAAATGCTCTGTTAATCTCCATATAAAGTTGTATATTAAAGGATGGTCTGAATTAATAATTTCATGTAGTCAACAAGAAATCAGTTTTTCCCATTTTTTATTTCCAATATTTTTAAACAAAGGATAATATTGGATCTAGGTTTGAAGGTGTATGCTTTCTATATTCTTTAAAGCACTTCAAAATTAATCTGTGCCTCATTTTTGTAGCATGTAAAATGATTGAGAGAATTTACTTGGGGAAAAAAGCATTTAACACAGTATACTGTACAGAGTTATTGTTCCATCTTTTGATGCTTCTCGTATCTTTCGATATTTTGTCCCTAGAATCCTTTAATAATGCAACTTGAGGCTTGCATTTTTCCATCAATTCTTTCGGCTTCCCAACTGCCAACTGTTTTTCCCTTCATATTTTCTAACCCCAGGTCTTTGCACATTTCATTATAATACTTTTCTTTGTCTTCTTGAGCCATCCTTTGAAATCTTTTACTCTGTTCAGCTCTTTTACTTCATCATTTCTTCCATTCACTTTAGCTACTCTCCAAGAGCAAGTTTCAGTCTCTTCTGACATCCATTTTGGTCTTTTCTTCTTTTCTGTCTTTTTAATGATCTTTTGCTTTCGTCATGTGTGATGTTCTTAAAGTCATTCCACAAAATCTGTCTGGTTTTCGGTAATTTGTGTTCAATGCATCAAATCTGTTCTTCAGATGTTCTCTAAATTCAGGTGGGATATACGCAAAGTCGTGTTTTGGCTCTTCTAGATTGCTTTTAACTTTCTCCAGCTTTAACTTAAACTTGTATATGAGGAATCGATGGTCTGTTCCACAGTCTACCCCAGCCATGTTCTGACAGATAATATTGAGCTGCTCCATTGTCTCTTTCCACAGACATAGTCTATGTCATTCCTATGTATTCCATCTGGCTAAGTCCATGTATATAGTCACTTTTTATGTTGTTGAAAAATGTATAGCCAATTAATAAGTTGTTAGTCTTACAAAATTCTATCATGCAATCTCTGGCATCATTTCTATCACCAAGGCTTTATTTTGCACCCACCAATTCTTCATCTTTGTTTCCAACTTTTGTATTCCAGTAACCAGTAATTATCAATACATCTTGATTGCATGTTTGGTCAATATCAGACTGCAAAAGTTGGTAAAATTCTTGAATTTCTTCATCTTTGGCTTTAATGGTTGGTGCATGAATTTGAATAATAGTAGTAGTAACTGGTCTTTCCTGTAAGCATATGGATATTATCCTATCACTGACAGCATTGTACTTTAGGATAGATCTTGACAATGAATGTGATGCCATTCCTCTTCAATTTGTCATTCTCGGCATAGTAGACCATATGATTGTCTGATTCAAAATGGCCAATACCAGTCTATTTCAGCTCACTAATGCTGAATATATTGATCTTTATGCATTCCATTTCATTTTTGACAACTTGTGATTATTAATGGATGTTTGCAGCTTCTTCTCATTTTGTTTGTTTGTTGTTTTTCTTCACTTTGACTCATACCACATCAGCAATCAAAGATCTTGAAAGCTTTACTCCATCCACATCTTAAAGGTCAATGCTACTTTGAGGAGGCAGCCCTTCCCCACTCATATTTTGAGCATCATCCAACCAGAGGGGCTTATCTTCTGGCACTATATCAGACAATGTTTCATTGCTATTTAGAAGTTTCCCAGTAATATATAGACAGTTTTTCACAGCTATTCATAACGTTTTTAGTGGCCAGTTTTTACAGAAGTGGACTGCCACATCCTTCTTCCTAATCTGTCTTATACAGACACTTACACAGAGTCACTGTACCAAAAAGAATTGGTCAATGTTCAATTAGTTCAGGAAGTAGCATATGGTCAAGAGCCGACAGTACTGCAGGATGAAATCTAAGCTGCACTGAAGAAACTGGTGAAAAACAAGGCTCCAAAAATTAATGGCATGCTATTGAGATGCTTCAACTAATGGATGTAGTCCTGGGAGCTTTCACTCATCTACACCAAGAAGTTTGGAAGCAACTAACTGGCCAACAGGCTGGAAGAGATCCATATTTATGCCCATTCCAAAGAAAGATGACCCAACAGAATGTGGAAATTATCAAACAATATAATTATTATAATACATACATAAAATTTTGCTGAAAATAATTCAAAAATGGTTGCAGCAGTGCATTTACAGAGAACTTCCAGAAATTCAAGCCAGATTCAGATGACGATGTGGAATCAAGGATATCATTGCTGATGTCACATGGATCTTGTCTGTAAACAAAAAATACCAGAAAGATGTTTTCCTGTGTTTTATTGAGTATGCAAATGCATTCAACTGTGTGGATTATAACAAATATGGATAACAATGAAAAGAATGGGAATTCAAGAACACTTAATTGTGCTCATGAGGAACCTGTACATAGACCAGGAGGCAGCTATTCAAACAGAACAAGGGAATATTGGATGGTTTAAAATCAGGAAAGGTGTCCATCAGGGTTGTATCATTCCACCATTCTTATTCAATCTGTATGCTGAATGACTAATCCAAGAAGCTGGCCTATATAAATTAGAATGCAACATAAGTTTGGAGGAAGACTCATTAACAAACTGTAATATGCAGATGACACAACTTTGCTCACTGAAAGTGAAGAATACTTGAAGTGCTTACTGATGAAATCAAAGACTATAGTGCACAATATGCATTACACTCAACATAAAGAAAACAAAAATCCTTACAACTGGACCAATAAGCAACATCATGATAAATGGAGAAAAGACTGAAGTTATCAAGGATTTCATTTTACTTGGATCTACAATCAATGCCCATGGAAGCAGAAGTCAAGAAATCAAACGATGTATTGCATTTGGCAAATCTGTTGCAAAAGACCTCTTTAAAGTGTTAAAGAGTAAAGATGTCATTGTGAAGACTAAAGTGCACCTGACCCAAACCATGATATTTCCAATAGCCTCAGGTGCATGTGAAAGCTGGGCAATGAATAAGGAAGACTAAAGAAGAACTGATGCCTTTGAATTGTGGTGTTGGAGAAGAATATTGAAAATATCATGGACTACCAGAAGAACAAACAAATCTGTCTTGGAGGGCATGCAGCTGGAATGCTCCTTAGAAGTGAGAATGGCCAGACTTTGTCTGTGGTATTTTGGTCATATTTTCAGAAAGGACCAGTCCCTGGAGAAGTATGTCATGCCTGGTTAAGTAAAGGGTCAGTGAGAAAGAGGAAGACCCTCAATGAGATGTATTGACACAGTGACTGCAACGATGGGTTTAAGCATAGCAATGACTGTGCGGATGCCATAGGACTGGTCAGTGTTTTGTTCTGTTGTACATAGGGTCCTGTTTGAACCAACTCAATGGCACCTAAAAACAACAGCAATTGTTCCATAGAAGGTTCACATTATTACTAAATATACTGTACTTCTGACCTGTTTCACGTGCCATGTAAAAGAACTACTGAGATATGGGAGATATCTCCTACATATATGTGTTTACTCTGCTTCTTTTTTGGAAATTTACATTTCTAGAAAATCTTGATTAACAAGAGGAGAATGCCACATCTTTGGTAACAGAGTTCATTGAATATCAAAATGGTTCAATATTCTATTTTATCTCTGTTGAACCAAGTTCAAAATGTCTTTCTCTCAAATATTTTCATTAAAAGACAAGGTTATAAATAAAATATAAAACAATCATGTCATTTATTAATGATAAGCAGCATCATTTGAACATCCTAGATTGAAATGACTAGTTCAGTGACTCATAAGAGCCTTCTAGGAAAGCAAATCCACAAATGAAACAGTATGTTTTATTAGGCAATAGTGATATGTCTTTTATTGGTTGGACTCTGGTAAACACCTGACAACGAATAGTACTTTACCCGAAGAGACACGTATTATGTACCACATGGTCTAACTTAAAACTTTAAAAGCCTATGGACCAATTATGAGCCTCTCATAGAAGTATAAAAGACAGTTCTCATAAAATCAAATAGGAGGCAAACTAATCCTTAATTTAGATAATATGTGCATAAGGTTGAAATTACTATAATAGCTCTTAATCCTATGTATGCAATGCAGAACTTGTGGGAACACATAGAAATCTATTAAAAAATAAATCTATAAAGCACTTTCACACTATGTTGTATTCATAATGCTTACTGTTCATAAAGGAGGCCTGTTGGTGCGTTGGTTAAGAATTCGGCTGCTAATCAAAAAGTCAGAGGTTGGAACCCACCACCTGCTCCAGAAAAGACCTAGAGGTCTGCTCTCATAGAGATTACAGGCTAAAAACTCTATGGGGTAATTAGTCATACTCTATCCTGTAGGGTCACTATAAATGAAATTGACTTGAAGGCATACAACAACAAAACCTGTTCATAAAATTATATATTCCTCCAACAAAGTTATTTTTCTTTTAAAAAAATAGAAAATAGAAAAGTTTAACCCCCAGAGAACTTAGTATTTATAATTTTAAGGTGATATTCCCAACAACACAAATTATTTTGTTCAGCTATCTGGCCATGATCTGTATATAAAACTTCTAATAGGAAACAAAGTTTCTATTCTGAATAGGTGATAAGAACAAATAGTTTTCATATTTCAGTTATTTACATTAAAATATATTTCCAGAAGAAATGTACTTAATTTTGGAGATTTTTGTATTTTACATTTCATTTTGTAGCCCTGCCTATCAAGTTTTAATCTTCTATCTGGGTTAACTAGAAGATTTAGGCTCTAGGTTAGGAATCCAGAAAAAGGGTTTTGAGAGAAACCAGTGTAGATTCAGGGGCTCATTTTAGACTGAAACATAGCAATAAATATTTTCAAATACATTAAAGTCATCCTTCACCAGAACTTTATTTACTTCCTTGCCCAAAATTTCCCATATGCCCCCTAAGCTATCTTAGTATAATAAGCTTTGTTTATACCAGGTTCTCTCATAGGAGTTTCTAGAGACAAGCGATGGTTCAGTCAACCTGGCCTTAGCCATACTAGCATATTCATTTTAGTTTTAGAGAAGTTTCCTAATTAGTTTTTCTGTAGTGAAAGTTCTAAGGACTGGGATTTCTCCTCTAAATCTCTTCCTAGAAATGGGACTCAGAAAGCATAGGACTCTGTCTAGCCAGTTTAGGGACACTATGGCAGGTATACTATGATACATCCTAATGTGTTCCAAAGCACAGTCACATTAATGATGTTGCTAGTTGCCACTGAGTCAGCCCTCGATTTCCCCCACACATACTAGGGTTGGACCATTGTTATCCATAGTGTTTTCAATGGCTGATCTACAAAGTAGAGCTCCAGGCCTTCCTTCCTAGTTTGGAAGCTCTACAGAAAGCTGTTTAGCATCATAGCAACATAGGCCTCCACTGACAGACAACTGGTAACTGCACTTGAAACGCATTGGCCAGGAATCAAACCTAGGTCTCCCACATGGAAGGTGGGAATTTAGCCACCAAACCACCACTCCCCTCACATTAAAGACAGGCAATGCTGATTTGTTGTGTCCTCATATAGTTTCCTGTAAGGAGAATCTTCTAGGCTTCAGGAATGAAAGTTCCCTTTATTATTATTTTTAAGTGATTGATGCTGGTAGGACTTAATCTAAATTTAAATCCTAAAATTCAGATTCCTTTTTATGATAGTATGCAAATAGTATAAAAAGTTTACAGGTGATCATAGAAAAAATAGCAAAATTCAGTTAAGTGTAGGTGAGTTTGAGAATCCCCATAACCTTCCCACATAAATGAGTAAAGTGTGAAGATGGGCAGTTATAGGCAGAATGATGATTATTATGTACTGGACAGAAAAGTCTCACTATCAGTTTTCTTAAAATTTCCCTCAGTTCTGCATTTATGGAAATTTAGACTGGTTTGGATTGACTATGAAATATGAAAACTTTCTTGATTTTCTACAATGAGTGAAAAAAAAAAAAAAGAGTGAGAGACTGAAAACTGCAGCCCACCTGAGTTTAATCATTAATAGTGAGCAGCACTTCAGTGAACTTAGTTCCTGATTTTGGAGTTTGGAATCTGACCTTTCACCAAAGATAAACATTATTGTTGCAGGTTCTGAGAGGGTCACTCTCTGGGCTGCCTTCTGAGGAGTCCACTTCTCTGTGACTCTTAGCTGGGAACTGGATGCATGAGAGGGTGGCTAGTCAATATGATCCTTCTTGCAGTGCTTTTTCTCTGCTTCATTTCCTCATACTCAGCTTCTGTTAAAGGTAAGTTTGTGTTGTTTCTTGCTAAACTTTCCTTTCAATCTTTCAGGGGAGAGGAGTGTGTTTTTACAGTAAAAGAGTCCTAACTAAATCATCTTCTAAATCATGTAATTCAGGAATGTTTGTGAAGGCATGACTGGGTTGGAATGAAAACCAAATTAAAATTCTTACATTTTAAGGAAACAGAGGTTTCTTTGAGTTTTCAGTTCCTCTGCCCAGTGCGCTTCTTGCTTCAGTTTGCCATTCATGCTCTATTTTCAAAAGAGGGAAAAAAGATGCCAGTTATTGTTACCTACTTCTGTTGGTGATTCACTGAATACTGCTCCCTTATTTGAATTGTAAAAGAAGATTTTTTTAAAAGTTCTTAAATTTCCTTCTAGTTGCTTAGCAATGTGACATCAAGAAGAATTAGACTCAATGAAGAAAGCATTTGATTGCCGAAGAATTATGAATGAGATGCTAAAATAGCGTATTTAATTGCATTGTCATTCTAAAGAGATAGAGTTATGATAGTTGGTGAACTCAAAAAAAATTAAAGTATATGATATAGACTTAAGAAAGAAGACATACAATATTTGAAAAAATAGTATTGGTAGTTATAGTTTCTATATGAAGACAAAACTAATTTAAAAAAATAGAATTGATACTCTTCAGAGAAAGTGTGAAAAAAAAAAACATTTTGTGAGGAATAGTTTTGAAAAGCTTTGTACTATATGAACAGTGAAATCTTGTTTAAAATCACCTATAGCATTAGCTTTTTAAGTTTCTAAATGCTGTACCATGTAAAACCACCACTTTTTAGTGTTTCTTAAGGAGACACACTGTCAATACCAATTATACTAATATATAACTTAATATAAGGGGCTCCAACTTTTAAAACAACATGTTACTGTTTATTGTTTTTAGCTGCTGTTGAGTACTCATCCTAAATAATTGATATAAAACAATTCACCAATAAATGTTAAAAATTCTCTTGGCGTAACTCTGACTTTTGATCATATAAAGTGGAATCGTCTCAAGGTTTTTGTGTTGAAAATTTTCACATGAGGGAAAAAGACAATATTCTTACAGCAGTAAATGGTAGGCTAAATTTAAATGATTTCCCCTAAGCAAATCACACCTTAGGCTATTGAATTAAAGATAAGATATTTTTATGAGTTTCTTAAAAGTTTTGTATTTAAAAGTACAATCTTATGAAAATTTTCTTAAAATGAGAAGTGAAGATTTGTAAATGATATCTAACTGAGAATTGTTTCATGGAGGGTGTACTATTTTATCACCTGTTAAATAAACTGTTGAGAATTTGAAATGTGAGTGATTTCAACAACATAATAGCAAACTGAATGCCATGAAGTTTCCAAATAAATGCATTTATAAAGGTTTTATAAAATAATTATACATATATGTTATATATATACAGATACAGACACATACATAGAACAATGACTCATAGGAAAATATGTCTTAGAATGTGACAAATAGTTACAGTTTGTTATGTATAAGCTCAGAGGCAAATCCAAATTGCTAGAACTTGAAGCTTACACAATTTTGAAAAACAATTTAAAAAACACCTTACTTGAGAAAATTTTACTGAAAAAAAGATATGAGTGTACATTGCTAAGGTCCACTTCCAATCTCTTGGAAGGAGCCTGGACAAGTGAATGGGTCTAAAGCTTATATTTGATTGACTCCAGGATATAAGATGCTTATGCCAAATATAATAAATAAAAAGTACAAGACCTAACAGCTGTCTATCAATCTAGACCTGATATGCATTTGTATTATATAGTACCACGATTAATGATAGACTTCATAATGACTAAGGAGCTCTGGTAGCACAGTGACTAAGGCATCTCATTGCTAACCAGAAGGTTGGTGGTTCAAATCCATGAGCCACTCCACAGAAGCAAGACTGAGCAATCTACTTCCATAAAGATTGACCACATTGGAAGCCCAATGGGGGTCACTGTGAGTCAGAATTGACTTGATGGCGGTGGGTTTGGTGTTTTTTTTTTTTTTTTTTTTTTTAAATGACTGACATTTAACTAGCAAACTACTGTGAAGAATCTTCCTTTCAAATCAAGTCATTCTAAATTTAGGGATCCCATGCATCACTTCAAAACTCATCTCTAATTTAAATTAGCAATGTGACTATTTTGTAAGTCCCTGGATATGAGTGAATGGTGAGGGCACATTAGAATGTGAAGAGAATGGAGGAGGGGTTGTTGTTGTTATGTGCCATCAAGTTGGACTTGACTCATAGCGACCCCTCCTTGGGTTTCCAAGGCAGTATCACTGTGGAAGTAGATTGCCCAGCCTTCCTTCTGAGGAGTGGCTGGTGCGTTTGAACTGCCAGCCTTCTGGTTTGGAGTCAAGTGCCTTAGGCACTATGCTACCAGAGCTCCTGGAGGAGGGGTAAGGATTCTAAATATTAAATTACTATTTTAAATCAGTATGCTGAGTGTGAATGCTTTAAAGACTCAAGTTTTCCCTGTTGTTAGCTGCCATTTAGTAGGCCACCAACTTGAAGAGCAGCCATAGATAATGGAGTTGAACCTTTGTGATCTATAGGTACTGATTTTTGGAAGTGGAGTACCAAGCCTCTCTTTCTAGTCTGTCTTAGTCTGGAAGCGTCACTGAAAGCTCTTCAGCACCACAGAAACACACAAGCCTCCACTGAGAGATGAGTGGAGACTGCACTTGAGACACAGTTGTGGGAAATTGAACCTGGGTCCTTCACATGGAATGCAAGAATTCTACCATTGGACTACCACTGCCCTCCATGTTTTCCCTACTTTTTCCTAATTATACTATGTGATGGTGCATCTATTTGCAGTGCTTTCATCAAGTTTTCTTTATAATACTTTCACTTTTGATAACCCATATATAAGCTTTCTATTTAACTTTGTCACCTTTAAACTTGAATGATTCCTTCACTTCTCTCTCTCACTCCCTGGTCTTACCATTATTTTTCCATCCATTCTTGTTGATCATCTTTCAGTTCCTTTTTATTTTATTTTTAACCTTCATCCTGCCCTTATTTCTGACATTAGATATTTTTGTGTTGGATTATTAAGCTCCATTTTCTATCCCTATCACAATTGAATGTCTCTTCAAACTTCACCTTTAACTTATCTCTGCCTTGTCCTCCTATCAGTTAACTTGGTTGTTGAATTTGTCTAAGTTTGATCGATTAATACTTTAAGACTATTCTTAAAATGTTCAAAACTAAAGAGTTTGATTGCTTTTAAATCACTTAGAAATTCTAAATGCACTTGAAAGGCAAATTGAAGAGGTGACTTCCTTTTGGTTAAATTTTATTTCTCTTTTGGTTTCATCTAATATCAGTTCCAAAAATTGTCTTTATTCGTACTCTGAAGAAAGAATAACACCTTAGAAAATAAATTAACCATATAAAGAAACAGAATTAAGAGAAACCTATGCCTCCATAGAGGCACTCTGCTCAGTGTTGCCAGATCTGAATAACTTAAACAGAGACATAGTCATCAGAAATGAAAGGATGACCGGGACAACACTAAAGACCAATCCATTTATTTGAGCTCTTTTAAGCTACCTTTCCTGTTGACAGAAGTAGAAAAATGTTCTAGGAGAACAAGGCCCTTCTTTCCTATACTTTATCACTTTGAAGTGATAGTCAAGAGCTGAACTGTCACGTGTCTCTTTTTCATATTGTTTTGACTAGTAAGGTAAAAGTATGAGAAAAAGGAACAACATGATAGTTTGGAAGGCAGGAATTTAAGAAAAGCTACCTTCCACACATTTTTCATATTTATTTTAATCAGAAGAAATCTTCAATCTATATGTGATCAAATTGACAACAGGAAATCAAAAAGATATATGATGAGAAGCTTAGAAGCCAGTAGGTTTGTGTTAATTATGGTGAAATAGTTTGGAAATGGTTGCCGAGGAAGGTGGCACAACTTGAAGAGGGGAACCAATGTCGCTGAATAGTACATGCGGAAATTGTTGAAGGGTGTATGTTTGGTTATGTATATTTTCACCAAAACCAAAAAATTATACTCAAATAAATAAATAAAAGACACCTTCATGTGATTTCAGTAAATTTAAGTCAAATTCCATATCACAGCTGCTATTGGGTTGAATGTGGAGTCTAATTTAGTCAGCTTCTGTTAGCAGTCATAATAATGCTCACCTTTCAAGATCACTGTGATGATTCAAGAAGATGATACCTGTTTCCTTTATACCCTACCTATAATTTGAGAAGTGCCATAAAAAAAAGCCTTTCCTGACCAAAAGATCTTCCCTGGCCAAGTCAGTGTTTGAACTAGTAGCAGGGTCTCCAGTTAAAATGCAAAGTAGATGGAGATAAGGGATGGTGTAAAGATTCACAGACAAACCTCATCTGCTTCATGGTGTTTACTCAAACTTTCCCTGAGTTTCCTATCTCTTAACTCAGGTTCTGCCTGACTTGCTGCTTGGACACAATCTGTTTTTGAGTGTACATGCTTGAATACCCACTCTCACACTTCTCTCTCCTGGGTTTTTCTTAATTCTTATCAAATCTCCTCTTCCTTCTTTTAGGAGGCTTGCCATATCATGTCATTCCACCACCCTAAACTCTCCAATGGCTTCCCATTTCCCTCAGAGTCAAACTCCCAGGTCTTGATGCCTGTGTCTGTCTATTTGACCTCATCTTCTATTACTGTGTCTCTCACTTACTTATTTCCAGCCTGGAAGGGAGAGATTGCTGTTGCTCCATTACTCCTGCATATACATTCCTCAGAGCCTGCTCATTTGTTGTTTCCTCTGCCAGGAATTATCTTCTCACAAATATTCTCTTGAGTAGCCTAACTAACACCTTTGCTCAGAATGTCATCTTTTCTTAGAAGCCTTTCTCTCAGCATCCTCATTTCTCTTCCTTATTTCATTTTTCTTCATTATCACTTATAACACACTATGTATTTTGCTTACTTTTTTTTTTTTAACTTGTCCATCTCCCTCATTTAAATGTAAACTCTATGAGAGTAGAGATTTTGTCTGCTTGTTTATACATATAGCCCCAGAGCACAGAACATTGTCTACCACCCAGTAGATGCTCAGTACATCTTTGTTGAATGAAAGAATGAATGACTAAGTCACTGCTTAGAAATGGAAAATAATTCAACCTAAAGTTTTAGAGCAGCATAGGACAAGTAGGAGCTTGGTCTCTAGAGCCAGACAGCCTGAAGTTAAATCCTGGCTCCACCTCTGATGACCTTGGTAAATTGTGCCTATCCCATTAGGTTTAATAAGGATTAAACCTAATGAGTTAAAACACTTAAAACAGAAGAGTTAAATACCAGAGACCATTCTTTTCCTCTGGGCAGTAGGTAGTGGAGATAGGCAAGGAGATTGTTTCTGTGTAGATGGTAAAGAGTTTACAGAGATTTTCTTAATTTGCTTCCCACCTAGTTATCTCAATCCCCTTTTATATGCCTATTTCGTAAGGGGAAAAAAAGTTATAATTGCCTGTTATAAGTAACTAGGCAATGCAACCCATTAGGACAGAAGAAAAATATATAGTGAAATTATTTTTTACTATCTCTTGAAAGCCATAGACTGAAATATACAAAAGGAGTTAGTATGACCATGAACTTCATTTCTGGTGAAATCTGGATCCTACTACTCTACATTTCTTTGAGATAAGTTAAACTGAATTGGAGAGGGAGTGACCTAGTTCATATACCAATTTTCTTGGCACACAATACTGAATTACATATTATTTGTTATTAAAGCACCACTGCCAAATTCAAACCTGTGTGAAGATTTTATGTAATAGAACACCATTCTATTCAGTTACATCTAATTTAAATTTACATATATCTAGCTCTGGTGGCCCAGTGTGTAATTCATTTGGCTGCTAACCAGAAGGTTGGTGGTTCAAACCCACCAGTTGCTCTGTGAGAGGAAAATGAGGTAATCTACTTCTGTAAAGATTTATAGCCTTGGAAACCCAATGGGAGTTGCTGTGAGTCAGAATTGACCCAGTGGCAATGGGTTTGATTTTGGTGTTAGCCCTAAAATATATCTTTGTAATAAGAGTATGCTAAATAAATTCATAGAGTAAATTACATTAAAAGGACATTCTTTAACCAAATTAAGCAAGGAAACTACCTTCTAACTCTTAAATTACTTTAGATTAATGTTTCTGTATTTAAGTATATGCTAATTACAAATGGTTCTGATTAATTCTATGAAGTAATACCTGGCAGGACTTCTACTATAATCATGTTCACATAACTAAAAAGAATGCAATGACATTTAAAAAAATCTATAGCTCAACCAGGATAATATTAGATAGATGATACAATTATTAGGGATACTAACTAGAGTATTCCTAAATGAGAGATTATTTATTTTTCTAGTCAATGATTTCATCAGATGGAAAAGTTGAACCAGAGCCCAGTTCTTTTGTTGTTGTTGTTGTTTGCCGTCGAGTCAGCCCCGACTCATAGCGACCCCTCCTTGGGTTTCCGAGGCAGTATCACTACGGAAGTAGGATTGCTCAACCTTCCTTCCGAGGAGTGGCTGGTGGGTTTGAACCGCCAGCCTTCTGGTGAGCAGTCAAGTGCCTTAGGCACTATGCTACCAGTTCTTTTATCCAGCAAATATTTATTAAGCTCCCACTAGGTACCAATGTGCTAGATGATGAGGAATGTCCTGATAGAAAGGTAACTTACAACTAAATCTTTACTTATGTTATTATCTTTTGACAGGTCACACAACTGGTCTTTCATTAAATAATGAACGGCTGTACAAACTCTCATACTCCACTGAAGTTCTTCTTGATCGAGGCAAAGGAAAACTCGAAGACATTGTGGGCTACCGACTTTCATCCAATGTAGATGTTGTCTTACTGTGGAGGAATCCTGATGGTGATGATGACCAACTGATCAAAATCACGGTGGGCATTTTCTACCAGAAAGATGCATGAATTCAGTGTCAGCAAAGTCTTTGAGAAGTGTACTGTTCAGTATCACTTGCTTTGTTTTCTTAGCTGTATGCCCATTTGGTTTGCTATCTATCATTAAAATAAGTATATTTATCATTTTGGTTTTTGCTAATAAAAACTGGTCTAATCTTTTTAAATTGTAGAAGAAGACAATAGAAAACATTTGCTGGTAAGCAATTGGAACATAATGGCCAGTTCTACATATTATATAAATAGAAACATTAAACTAAGCTCCACTCAAAGTGTTGTAGAAGTGAGTGAGGAGTCTAGAATCCATGTCTTATGAAAAAAAAATTGCGCTAACCCAAATGAAAGAGCAGAAAAAATTAGGAGGTCCCTTAGTTCCTTGATGTAATATGTGGAATTATCAATGAGGAAGTAAACTTATTCTCTATTCTTCCTGAGGAAGAAACTAGGCACACCCCCAATTAGAAGTATTTGGTTAGTCACAATGGTTTTGAATTTATGTGTTGAGAAAGAAGGTTGAATTTGGTGGCTTCTGAGGCCTTTTTCAACTTTAACGTATTGTGATTCCATGTTTTATTTTCAGGAATCTAAAGGCAATAGATTTCTTTGGTGAAGTTGGTTATTCTTCTGTAAGTTAGAATGAAATAAATACATAGGAGCAAGCATTTGGAACAAAATTTGCTGCATTGTAACTGATGTATATTTATAGTGAGGTGATATTACAATACCTTTGCCAAGCAATCTTTGCATTTCTGGACGTCTCTAACAGATATGGTATCTTCCAGGTTGGGTCAAAACTTCATCATCCATCTTTCCAAGTCAATTTTCAATAGAAGAATAAAATATTCTGAAGAGAAACATTGTGTTCCTCTTTGTTCAGGAATTAAGGAGCTCTGGTGTATAGTGCTTAAGGCATTTGGTTGCTAACCAAAAAGTCAGTGGTTCAAACCTACCAGGTGCTCTATAGAAGAAAGATGAGGCAATCTGCTTCCATAAAGATTTATAGCCTTGGAAACCCAATGGGGGTTGCTGTGAGTCAGAATCAACTCAATGGCAGTGAGCTTGGTTTTTGTTTTGAGATGTGTCCAGTAATTAGACTGGCTATTTTTCATTTTACATGTATAGATGAATTAGAATGGGCAAGAGTCTTTCCAGATAAATGGTACAAATAGTGAAGAGAAGATTACACAGACAGGAAGAGTTCAGAATGAATAGAGAGGAATAATGGCAAAGAAGAGCCATATCCAAGTCACAGTTGCTGTAAGACTGAAGTCACAGATTTCCTTAAATATCAATATTTTTACCTAATTCAAATATTTAACTTTTGAATATTTTCTCTATTCTTTTAAAGTTAATGGCTAGGTTCCTAGAAGCATGGAAAGAAAAATGACAGAAAAATTATGGCCTCACCTTGTTTATACCTTTACCAGTTTATTTTCTAAGAGACTTCTATGGAAACAAACATAGCACATTTTTTTCCTAATAGATTTGCTTCCATGATTTCAGATAAATGATGTGAATGTGGAAAACGTCAATCAGCAGAGAGGAGAGAAGAACATCTTCAAAGGAAAAAATACACCCCAAATCATAGGAAAAGAAAACCTGGAAGCTTTGCAAAGACCTGTGCTTCTTCATTTATTCCATGGAAAGGTAAATGTGATTTTTGGGGGTCTCACATCTTTTTTCCTCCAACTTCATATTTTTCTTTCTTCCAATAGATATGACTTTGAGGTGGCAGTGTTCATTACTTTTATACTAAATGGATTTTTTTCAAGAACTAATGAAATTGGAAGTTAGAAATTAAATATTTCAGAAATAAAGACATTGAATTCCCTTACATTTTTTAGTAATTTTTATGGAAACCTTTGTAGTAGATTCAAGTATTTATTTGATGGCTGACATTATTAAAGGGGCATTCTGAGTCAAATTAGGAAGGATTATTAAGATAGTATAACATGACAAATTCTTATAGCATGATGGGGTAAATCCAGGAAATTAGACAAATAATGTGAATGAAAGGATGTAATTTAGATAAGTGATAGCAACTTGTCACAAGATAGTCAATATCTCACTGAAGAACAAAGTTAAAGCCTTTGAATGGGTGTGATATTCCTAAAGTAGAGCTGAATTTTTAGAAAAGTGTTTAGAGATTATTGAAAAAAAAAAAAAAAACTCTATGACTTTGACTAGCATTGTATGTATTAAGGTAGTGAATTTGGAAATCTCAGGAAATTCTTTAAGTGTACATTACTTGTGCTTTGATTGTAGTCTATCAAGGTAATCTTAACATTTGGAATTGAAAAGCAATAGTAACCCATGAATTATTGTTGTTGTTGTTATGTGCCGTCGAATCGGCACCGACTCACAGCGACCCGTCCCTTGGGTTTCTGAGGCAGTATCACTACGGAAGTGTATTGCCCCATCTTCCTTCCGAGGAGTGGCTGTTGGGTTTGAACCGCCAGCCTTCTGGTTAGCAGTCAAGTGCCTTAGGCACTATGCTACCAGAGTTCTCATGAATTATTGTTGTTGTTGTTATGTGCCATCGAGTCAGCCCTGACTCATAGCGACCCCTCCTTGGGTTTCCGAGGCAGTATCACTACGGAAGTAGGATTGCCCAACCTTCCTTCCGAGGAGTGGCATGAATTATTAGGCATTACATATTTAGGGGGGAGCTCTGATAGCGTAGTGCCTAAGGCACTTGACTGCTAACCAGAAGGCTGGTGGTTCAAACCCACCAGCCACTCCTGGGAAGGAAAATGGGGCAATCTACTTTCGTAGTGATACTGCCTCGGAAACCCAAGGAGGGGTCTCTATGAGTCAGGTCTGACTCGAGGGCACATAACAACAACAACAACAACAACAGCATATTTGGGGTAATAAAAATACAGATATTCTACTGTCAATCAGCAGAGAGGAGAGAAGAATATCTTCAAAGGAAAAAATACACAAAAGTGCATCACTAATAAGAGCTCAATTTCAGGAAGCACAGTAGAGAAACAGAAAGGGATCTGTACATCTCTAAAATTAAGATTTCATGCCAATCATACAATGATCAATGCAGAGGAAGAAACTGGAGGAAAAAAAAGAACAATACACTTAAAGTTTACTTAATATTTTAAATAAATATAAAAACAAATATATTAAAATAATATGTTTCAGTGGGGGGGGAGAGGAAGGAACACTGCAAAAAAAAATAATAATATATTTCAGAAAGCTGATGTACTGCTAGTCATGATGCACATTTTTATAAAATATTAAAAGGGGACTCACACGAAAGAATTTTTTGTTGTCACGTCTCCTGCAATTAGTATGAATCACCAACTTCAGGGATGCTTTCTCTTCATCTGCCACTTGTCAAAATATTCTCATGCTTTAGGCTTTTCTCCATAGGCCCTTTCTTTGATAAATTTTCACCATTCCAGCTATCCGGAAATAACTATCCCTCTCTTAAAGTATCTGAGCTCTCTGCCATTCACTCATGGCCCTTTTCACTTTTCTTTTGGTCATTTGTGTTCATTGTTTGATTTTAGTTTTGGTAGAGAAAAATTTCCATTCCTCTTTATATTTCATTCTGATCCTCCTCCGTTTCGCCCTCCTCCACTCCATCTCTTCCCATCAAGCCCAGAACCATGCCTTGCACTGACTGACTTAATTTACTCTGAAGACTTTCCCAACATCCTCCCTAACCACAGAGCCCCTGGGCTTATTTCTACGGATGCTTTTATCACAGTGTATTAGGTCAGCCATTCCCATTCAGAGTAAGCTGCTTCTGGGCAGCAACTTTGTCTTCTGTATAGTTAGCAACTTGTTCATAGTAGGAATGTTTTGTAAAATAAATAAATGAATTAATAAGGTGATATAGGGCTACAATGAGTTGAACTTTGAGAACATTTTTATTATTACTATTGTTGTTGCTTAATAATAGTTAAAATATGCTTAGCACTTACTATGTGCCAGGCTGTGATTGAAGCATTACATGAATTATCTTTTCTTTCATAACAGCAATAAGCAGCAGGAATTGTATTGTCATCCTCTTATAATGGACAAGGAAATCAAAGTTAAGAGAACTTAAGAAATTTGCCTAGGAACACACAAGTAGCAAGTGGTGGAGCTGATCTGAAATAGAGGGTTTAATTTCAAAGTCCATGGTCAAAATCTCCATGTAATACTGTCTTCTAGCTGGAAAGTATTTGAGAAAATACTGCCTTTTTGGTTGACTTGTAGTATTCCTTATTTTGTTCTTCATCATATCTGTTCTCTCACTTTACTTGTATATGTTACAAGTTTGTTAACATAAAATACTGCTATTTTCTCCTCCAGGCCTCCAATGAAGCAAGACACTATGACCATAAAATATTAATTGCATTTATAATCTTAATGACAACCAAAGACTTTATAGCTCCTTGAGTGGCAGCTGAGTACAAAGTCTTTTGTTACACACATAAAGGACACAGTTCCCTCAGTGTTCAAAGGCTGCAATGGAGCTGCCACATCATTATTTCAGTGGCTCCAACATGCCAGTTCTAGAGCTGTGATGATTTACTGAAGCCACAGATTAAAGTACACTGTGATATCTTTCAATTATATGATAAAGTACTTGTAGGAAAAAAAAGTGACCCTGGAGAGTGAGAAACCATGTGGTATTTTTAGCCACATTACTGTCAGAAAGGACATTACTTAACTATAATTTCAGTTTACTGTGAGAAATCATAAGATTGGCTAAACTGTTGATCAACAATTTTCTTAGAGAGTATTTTCTACCCTAGGTTCCAACTTAGCTTTACTCCCACAAATTTCTGTGACTTCAAGGATGCTCATTAGCATGTATTTTTCCTCTTTCCATAGGCCCCCATTTTAGGCCCATATATTTGCATGATAAAAGGACATCCCTCAAAATACATAGATGCATATTCCTTACACACATTTTTTTTCTCCCCCCACCCCCACCCCATGTCCTATCATCTTCCTCACATAAGTGTTTGGAAATGACTCTTTAGTTTCATCAACAAATCATAAATCAAGTTGGGAATGTGACAGCTTATCTGGTTAAGCTTATTAACACTGACAAGCAGAAGATGCCTCAAGCTATATTGTGGATTCTTTTCTAGTCTGAAATACTAATCCAATTAACTGGATAACTACCAGATTTCCATTTCTGATTTTGACTGTCTGCATTGATTAAATTAGCAAACTGGCAGGTGAGCCTGCCCTTTGTTTTCTGTTGTTTCAAGGCATTGATGTGCTCTTTGTATCTGGCAGTATGACTCTGTACCCACACTGAGCCACCAAAAAAAATGTGACCCCTTGAAAGCCTTCTACTTTCTCATCTGTTTCACTTGTTTGTTCTGCAATATGTCATTTCCTAGCTTTGCTCTTTGATGCATATTGAAGATACGTTTAGTGATTTAGTTCCAGCCAAGTAAAACAGATAACATGACTACGATCTTTTCTGTTTAATTATACTGTTTGGCCAGTTGATGGAATTTTACTTTCTCTTAGTCTTAAATATACATATATACAAATTAATGGAATCTTCACAGAGAGGCATACTCTTCCTGGGGAAAAATGATGAATGATGCCTACTGACTCCAAGGGAAAAGGGACCATTGAAATTTGAGTAGGAGAGGCACTGTTTCTCTTTCCCCACAGTCCTTTCATCTCCCTCTGCATGGTTTCCCTGGGTTAAAAGGCTTAGTGTGTAACCAGCTTGCGCCTGTTGTAGCTCTCTGGAAGCACTGAGAACTGTGAATTTAGATAAGAGTCCTGTGCTCTTGGATGTTCAGAACTCATTTCAGTACTGCATAAAGTAATCGATTTTATGGCCTGGATGTAATAAAGCTTACTCAGTTCCCATTGTGAAATAGTGAATTTAAGATTAATTATTAGGTGGACTGAGCTGCAAAGTACTAACTTTCTTCTTCTTCTTTTAATTGCAAGCCAGTTCACTTCTAAGATAGTTCTGAAACTTAGTTAACAGGAGATTTACTTTGGATCTTATTGGTGGGCACTAAAGAAATAATTTAAGTCCCAGAGGTAGTTGTTATAAAAATGACAACGAAAAGTGCCCACTTCTTTATTCCAGACTAACAATAAATGCAAATAGAAAGAATGAAGAAAAAAATTCAATTTCTCTTTCTGTCTCACAGTTTGCATTGTTCAGCCTGCCAGGGGAAAAAAAGAAAAAGAAAAAAACAAAACAAAAAAAGCAGACTCTAACACCATTTCCTTACTGACCTAGACATCACGATCCAGTAGTTGAAGAGTGTTTGACCTTATATGTAATCCAATGACTAAATCTGAGAACTGAAATTACCTGAAATTTTAGGTAAAACTTTCTAAACAGTTCAGACACATTTTGTAGACTGGAGGTGAGGTTAAGGATGATACTACAGATGTTTTTCCCACTTAATGACACCTCTGAGGAGCTCCAGTAGCCCAGTGGTTAAAACATTTGCAGGGTAACCAAAAGGTCAGCAAGTTGAAACCACTGTCTGCTCTACAGAAGAAAGATGAAGCAGTCGGCTTCCACAGAGGTCTAGCACTTCTACTCTTTCCTATAAGGTCACTGTGGGTCTGAATTGACTCCATGGCAGTGAGTTTAATGGCACCTCTTGCCTTCTAAAGTCTTTTTAAAATTCAAGGCAAGGAGGTCTGGGCCATGGGCATAAGCACATTGCCACCATGTGACCAATTCTGTTTCCAAACTCAAGTGACCCAGCTATGAACCTCTAATAGTCACTATGGAGTTTCTGGGTAGCATAAATGGCTAACGTGCTGGGTTGCTAACCAAAAGGTTGGAGATTCAAATCCACCCAGACGTTCCTCTGAGGAAAGGTCTGGTGATATCCTTCCGAAAAATCAGCCATTGGAAACACTATGGAGCACATTTCTACTCTGACACACATGGGATCACCATGAGTCAAAATAGACTCAATGACAGCAGGTAATAGTCATTGTAATTCTGTAGATATCATACCACCAGATATTTTGAAAAGGAAGTGGCTCTGTGATTATCAAAGGAAAGAAGACCCAGTTTACAAAACAGTACGTTAAAAACTCAGGCTTGAGTCTGAGGAATTGCCAGTGATTTGTTTGAGAATATGACACCAAGGATTTTCAGACGCTGAGGTCACTATTCCAGTTCCTTTTTAACCAGGACAAAAACCATTCCAACATTTATAGGTTCATCTATTGCAGTGACAAAAATGGATTGCCTGCTAAGGTACCTAGTAAACATGTCACCAGACAGAATGTAAGTAGAAAGTAAAAATAGTGATTTGAGGCAGTTATTTGGATAACTCAGGTAAAATGTTTTCTTCTCTGAGACATGAGTTTTTAGGTAGGCTGAGTCATTCAAATCGGCTATTAACTGAGTTCATTGGATAATTATCGAGCTTTCTGTATCACTTGGAGACGCCGTGGTCGGTTTTCAAGAGAAATAGGAAGACAGGATATTTCTAGTCGAAATGCTCAGCTATAATTATCATAGACAGTGAAATTTTTTCAAGAAATTTTAACATAGAAGATATCATTCTACACTTGATTTCTGAATTGTGTGATACATTTGTAGTTAATACAAAGTGAAAAATAGCAGGTTGGTTTCCAGAAAATTCTCTTTGTATTTTTATCCTTAAAAGTGAGCTAAGTTATCAAAATGGTATAAGACACTGTTATCCCTGTGCCTATAAATATATAGGATGAAACAAAGCTAAGCTAAGTCATTTACGTCTCTACTGCTGCTAAATCAAGGTCACTTTCCTCATCTCAACCTCTCTTCCTTGATTTCAAAAAGAAATCTCAAAGCAGTGCCTGGGCAGGTGGTGAAGCGGTACTCCCTGCCGTCACAGGTGGTGAAGTGGTAGTAATCTTAAACTCAACTCTTCCGAGCTTCTGTATCTCTTTGTAACCAAGGCAACATGACTGCTCATGTTGAGGGCAAGAAAACGTCACCCATATGGAATTTTGTCCATGGGCATATGGTCATGCCTGGGCTCTTGTCATAGCCTTTATGGGCTGTGCCATCTCACGAGTCTCAAGGCTGGTGGTTGCCATTCTCTTCCAAGACCTTTTTGTGTGCTGTTATTTTTAACCTTGGCTAGTTTTTGTTACAAGCAGGTTTGCAGATTGACATGCTGATGTGCTCCAAAAGAATGGCCCTTTTTGCTTTCATAGAAATCCCAGCTATCTTAGTACTCTGTTCCCTTACCTACTGTACCCACCATGTTCAGAGCCTTCATTATCATTCTCCCTAAATTCCATATTCTGATAATTCAGCATCTTAGAAGTTTAAAATGTATCTTTCTTAAAAAGAAATGCCAGCTATGGAAAAACAGAGCTTGTCCTCCCAGAGTTAATAGGGGTGAGAATATGACCTTTACTACCACTTTACTACCACTCACTAAGGAGCTCTGGTAGCGTAGTGCCTAAGACATTTGACTGCTAACCATAAGGTTGGCAGTTCAAACCCACCAGCCACTCCTCGGAAGGAAGATGGGGCAATCTACTTCCGTAGTGATACTGCCTCAGAAACCCAAGAAGCGGTCGCTATGAGTTGGGTCCGACTCCACGGCACATAACAAAAACAGCACAACAACAACCACTCATTAAATCCAATCTGATAACTGATGCTTCATTTAAACTTGTCCTCTTTTTCCTCCTAGGTCAAAGAGTTCTACTCATATCAAAATGAGCCAGTAGCCATAGAAAATCTCAAGAGAGGTCTGGCTAGCCTATTTCAGATGCAGTTAAGCTCTGGAATGACCAATGAGGTACTTACGAATATTATTAATGATTCAGCATCTTCTTTAACAAGGAGCATAGGTGGCGCAAGGGTTAAGTGTTCAACTACTAATGGAAAGGTTAGGGGTTTGAACCCCCTCAGCTGCTCTCTGGAAGAAGGACATAGCTTAGAAAGCTCTTTGGAGCTGTTCTAGTCTGCCACATGGGGTTGCTATGCATCAAAATAGACTGGACAGCTGCTAACAACATCTCTAACAATGGGGTAACCAAGATTGTTTATATGGATTTTTATTTTGTGGAAATTCAGTAAAAAAGTTGATATCATAATAATGATCTGCAAGGTGAGTTGTGTGGTCAAGTTTCATTTACATATGAAGTATTGCTGTTTATCCCAATATATTATTGCTTGAATACAAAGTAAGGGGAATAGAATTAGTTATACTAAGAGAATTTATAGAATAACTGAATGCTAGAGATACAGAAGGAGCTCTGGTAGATTAGTGCCTAAGGTACTTGACTGCTAACCAGAAGACTGGCGGTTCAAACCCACCAGCCACTCCTCGGAAGGAAGGTTGGGCAATCCTACTTCCGTAGTGATACTGCCTCGGAAACCCAAGGAGGGGTCGCTATGAGTTGGGGCCGACTCGATGGCACATAACAACAACAACAACAAGAGATACAGAAACTTTAGAGATTATTCCAGTATTTCCATTCATCACTATGCACCACCATCCCACGAGGGACCTATTAAGAATATGGATTCTTTGGACTCATCCCAGAGATTCTGATTCAGTAGATTAATGAGAACCCTAGTGTCTATATTTTGACAGTTTTCTTGGGTAATTTGGATCCATTGTCAGTTTGGGGAACCACTGGCATATGCCAACTCCTTTCATTTTATAGACAAAGAAACAGGGACTAAACTGGAGGAATTAAATGGCTCACCTAGTATCACACCTGTGGTCAAGGGCAGGGCTGAGCCTGGAGTTCAAATTTCACAGCCTAAATTCATGAGTGGGTGAGAAAATCTTCCCCACAGAGCTAGGCCAAGGGAACGTTGGTTAGCTTGCTAGCATAGAGGCTGGGTGTGGTGCTGGCAGGAATATGAGGACAAGCTCAGAGAAATTGAAGTGTCTGTACTGACATACGTTTTCCTAAATTCAAATTTTTGATGCCATTAATAATTTGAATAAATCCCACAGTTTTCTAGGAATTTATTATGCTCAATTGTCAAAGTAAACACACACACACACACTTACACATGCAGCCTAGATTCCACATTGGAAGTCAACTCCTTCTGTACCTGATCACAATTCACCAGAAATTTCATTTATGACAAGATCATTTGTCCAACTCTAATTGGACATCAGAGAGAAGTAGGAAATCCTGTGTTATTCTAGGGACAGTAAGAAGGTCCTTGTAAGACTCAAAGAGAAAGGAAAAGAATCTATATGTTTCCAAAAACATACTGAACTCTTCCTGTCTTCTTATCTGGTGAATCTAGAAAAAAGTCTTGCCCAGTGACATTACCAGTTTTCAAGCAACTTCACATCAGAATTAAAATGGTCCATAGGAGAATCCCAAACATTATGTTCTTACTTTTCTTTTTAGGTAGATATCTCTGGGGATTGTAAAGTGACCTACCAAGCTCATCATGACAAAGTGATGAAAATTAAGGACTTGAATTCATGCAAAATAGCAAGATCTGGATTTACAACCCAAAATCAGGTATTGTTTGAGGCATTGAAATAATTACATTTTGCAGAAATTTATTTAAAATGATAGGAGGATAAGGTAATACAGAGTACAACTATATAGAATATAATTTGGCAACAATTACAATTTTTAGTTTAAGTTTATCAAATGAATAAACTGTTATTTGAATATGTTGTAGGTGTGGGTCATGTGGGAGGGTTTGAGAGGGAAGTTTTTTTTTTAAGATTAAAAGTTTGTTGATTAACATGATTTTGAAAAAAACACCAATTACTTGTTAGAAATAATTATTTATTTACTTTCTTACTAGGTCTTGAGTGTCAGTTCAAAAGCTACGTCTCTTACCACCTATAAAATAGAAGATAGCTTTGTTATTGCTGTGATTGGAGAAGAGATACATGCTTTGGGGCTGAATTTCCTACGAACTGTAATGGGGAAAATAGTTTCAAAGTAAGATAATGCTAAAATTTTTATTTTCTTTGTTATTCTTTAGTATATTATCATTCTCCTATGAGTGCTTCTTCATTTCGATTGTTAGCTCCTTGAAAACTGTAACTATATCTTTTTCACCTTTATTTTTCATAACATTTACAATACCTAGCACATGTTGTTGTTGTTGTTGTCATGTGGTCTGGAGTCAGACCCGACTCATAGCGACCCCTCCTTGAGTTTCCAAGGCAGTATCACTACAGAAGTAGATTGCCCCATTTTCCTTCTGAGGAGTAGCTGGTGGATTTGAACCACCAGCCTTCTGGTTAGCAGTCAGATGTCTTAGGCATTACACCACCAGAGCTCCTACCTAGCACATAGTAAGCACCTAATAATTTTTTTAAAATAGAATTTCGTTGAAAAACATCTATTGAATATAGTTTAAAATTTAAAATGTCAAACTACTTGATTCATTCTAGTTTAGTTTCTAATTTCTCTGTCAAATGTTTGTTAATGTTAAGGTTAAAGAATGACAGTATTTCCATGATTATTTTTTAACAAAATACATAACGACTACCATCGTAAAGAAATGTGATAGAATTTTTTTATGTGACTTGTAACACAAATATTCAATGCTTTTATTTTAATTTGAGAAAATTTCTCTGGTCAGTATAATTCTCACAGGATTAAGAACTAGAATTTCAAGTACAAGGTTATGTGTTTTTTTCAGGTTTTAATTCAGAAAAGAAAAAAATCATAGCATTAAATGTTACCAAATTATGCCATTGCTTCTAAAATGTTCTCTCTGAAATAACCCTAATGTCAGAGGTGAATGAATGCAAAATCTTGGGAGATTGCCCCATGCTACAAATGCTTACAATTTTTTTGAAGTCTCACATGGAGTAGAATTTTGTATCCTGCTCTATATTACATCTACATTTTTTCATATGAAATACATAGTCTCAATTGCTTAATCAGGTCTATCAGTTTTCCATTGCTATATAACAAACCATCACGAATTTAATGGCATAAAGCAACAAAAATAATTTTATTATTTTATCTTATAATTCTGGGGTTTGACTTGCCCCACCTAGGCATGCTTTGCTTGGTGTCTATTATGTAGTTGCAGACAGTCACTGGCCAGAGCTAAAAATTATTTGAAGGTTGCTCCCTCACCCATCTGGTACCTGGGTTTGGAGGATTCAAACAACTGAGGCTCCTCACACATCTCTCTTAGTCTCCATGTGACCCTTCAGCATGGAAGCTTCAGGTAGCCAGACTTATCCCATGGCAGCCTAAGGCTCCAAAGCCATGTATGCTGATAATGTGCCAGATGAAAGCTGAAATCTTTTTATGACCTAGCCTTTGGAAGTCACATAGTGTCACATCCATTAGTCAGGGCAGTCATGGAGTCCTGGCCAGGTTCAAGGACAGGGACGTAGATTCTACCTATCGATAGGAAAGTGACAAAAGAAGAGCATGTGGGACAAAAATATTGTTGAAACTATTTTTGGAAAGTAAGATTTCCTTGCTGTCTTGGTTAGGCACTCTGGTGGCGCTGTGGTTAAGGTATTGGACTGCTACCAAAAGGTTGGTGGTTCTAACCCACCAGCTGCTCCATGGGAGAAAGATAAGGCATTCTGCTTCCGTAAAGAATAACAGACTTGGAAACCCTGTGGGGGTAGTAATGAGTCAGAACCAACTCGATGGCTATGGGTTTGGTTTGGGTTTTGTTAACTGTCTTGGTTAATGAGTGGCATGTGCTTGCATTGAGATATTATTTTCAGAAAACTGGGCTAAATTAGAAAGAGCTAACACAACATATCTTGTTCAGCATCCAGGCACATTTTCTTCCCTGCATTTTCTTTTCATATATTTAAAAAATCTGAATTTACTGTTCCAAATCTTTGAACAAAATTGTTGCTTCAGAAAGACACTGTAATTATTTGGGGATCACCGGTAATTCTTGAGATATTCCAGTTTGAAAGATATGGCCTACCCAATTTGGATAAATTAGTATCTTGTTTGTCAAAAGAATGGTAACTAGTATCTTGTTTACTCCAAAGAATGCTGGTCATGTGAAAGTTCTCTTCTGTGGTTATGCAGGCAGAAATTAGAGTTGAAGACAACTGAAGCTGGACCAAGAATGATGCCTGGAAAGCAGGTTGCATCCATAGTTAAAGCAGTTGATTCAAAGTACACAGCAATTCCCATTGTGGGGCAGATCTTCCAGAGCGAGTGTAAAGGATGCCCATCTGTAAGTGTGCGCAACTACACTGTGTGGATCAATATGGGAAAAACCACGGGTTGAAATTCTATATTGTTCTTGGGCCTCCAATGGAAACTTCAGCTTCATGCTATGAAAAACTGTATAAGGAAACAACAGCCACTAATGAATTGTGATAACACTGCATCTGAGATGATGCACAATACAATAAAAATTAACAAGTAAATACCACTCACTCATCACAAACAAAAATGTTATTACCTAAGGGCAGCTCTTAAAAAATAGCACCTGTTTTTTATTTTTTAAAAAATACAGGAGGTTGAAGAGTCTAATGAAGTTAGCTGAAGCATATGGTATGAACAGCAGGGATATAGGTCTGAATTCTGAATGTTTACCACTTAGTAACCAGAAGGCTGGTGGTTCAAACCCACCAGCCACTCCTCGGAAGGAAGATGGGGCAATCTATTCGGTAGAGATACTGCCTCGGAAACCCAAGGAGGGGTCGCTATGAGTCGGGTCCGACTCCACGGCACATAACAACAACAACGACAGCAATATGTTCACAGGTGAGATATGTTAGTGAGCTCAGTGTTCTGATTATAACTGTGAGGACTAAAAGGGATGCCAGGCTCTCTGCCATATTAGGGGATATTTCTTTACCACGTCCCAACCTCCCATACAATTGTAGGCAGAAATGAGGTATCACATCCCCCAGGCAAAGTGTACATCCTTTTAGAACATGTAGTCCAACAAAGAACAATTTCATATACTGCATTAATCAGTCATGATGTATGGCCCCAGAAATGACTTTGTTGTTGTTGTGTGCCCTCGAGTTGGACCCGACTCATAGCGGCCCCTCCTTGGGTTTCCGAGGCAGGATCACTGCTGAAGTAGATTGCCCAACCTTCCTTCCGAGGATTGGCTGGTGGGTTTGAACCGCCAGCCTTCTGGTTAGCAGTCAAGTGCCTTAGGCACTATGCTACCAGAGCTCCTAGAAATGACTTTAGGGTTCCACATTTCTTAATATTTAACTTCTTATCAGGAGAGCAAATACTTGGCTTCATGTTCTGTATGGAGGAACCATACCAATAATTCCCTTTAGGCATTACTGGTGTTCAGAAAGTGGAATCATCAGAAATTAATATAATTTCCTTAAAACATAAGGCACTAAGCCCTTAATATTTTCTCAAATTTACCAAATTAAAAGCAGGGGATAACCAAAATGAAACAGCAAATTCTCAGAGTTTGTTTTTTCTCTTACTTATTTTTCTTCTGAATGTCATTTAATGTTCCAATGTAATTTTCTAATGTTGTAAGAGATGGGAAATTTAGGAATATGACTAATGAAACTAATCATGTTTCTTATGCTGTGAACTATTAATTTCTCCCCACATAGTTACCAAACATTAAAAACTATCTTAGATTTTTGACAATTATTTAATTGTTAAAGAACTTGCATCATTAAAGAATTTGCCTTTCCAAATTCAGTATGTCACTACTGCAACTCTATAAAGCAAAACAAAAAAACTGAATTTACATTCGTCAGTTCTCTGACCTCAGAAATGACTTGGTAAATCTTTAGCTAAGAGCAACTGAAATTTTGCTTTGGAATATCCTCTTAGGATCAGCTAACCAGAGAGATTTGGAAAAGGGAAAAATAAGTATCTATTGATTTCTCAGGAAGACTGAGAAATTAAAGAGAAAGAGAGAATTAGAAGTCACTAATATTCTTTACAAATAGGGAAAAGTGCTTAACTGTGCATGCTTTGGTAGCATAGTGCCTAAGGCATTTGACTGCTAACCAGAAGGCTGGTGGTTCAAACCCACCAGCCACTCCTCGGAAGGCAGGTTGGGCAATCCCTAATGATACCACCTCAGAAACCCAAGGAGGAGTAGCTGTGAGTCAGATCCGACTCGACAGGAGTGAGGTTGTTTTTTTTTTTTTTTTTGGTACGAAAATAAGTTCTTCAGCATGTTTCAAAGCCAAGAGATGTTATTAAGTAGAACTACTTACTAATTTTAAGACCACAGTAGAATGACAGTAGCTTGTGTGAAGATATCCTTTATCTAAAAACCACTCTGAAGTCCCCCTTAACAGAAACAATTCATACTTCAGCAATAGTAAAATGTTGCATTTCATGCAAAAAATACAGTAAAGAGATAGAATAAAACCTAAAAAACCAAACTCACTCCCATTGAGTTATATCCAACTCATAGAGACCCCTCCTTGGATTTCTGAGGCAGTATCACTACAGAAGTAAATTGCCCAGTCTTCCTTCGGAGGAGTGGCTGGTGGGTTTGAACTGCCAGCCTTCTGGTTAGCAGTCAAATGCCTTAAGCACTATGCTACCAGATCTCCTAAAGACATAGAATGTTGTTGTTGTTGTTATTTGCCGTCAAGTCGGCCTCGACTCATAGCGACCCCTCCTTGGGTTTCCGAGGCAGTATCACTACGGAAGTAGGATTGCCAAACCTTCAGGGAACTCAAATTATAGCACTAACTTATTTTCAGTGAAATACAGGCAAATTAGAAACCTGAGACAATTTTCAGCAAGACTTTTTCTCTCCAAGACAGCCTACTATTCATTGAACTTCTGCACAAGTTCACTTGATAGTTAAAGCCTGGCATAACCTATATTCCCAGGACCAGCTAACTATTATCTTTGAACTAAATAGTAATAGATAAACATTGTCCACCTATAGATGAACTGTACACAGGGTCTATATTTTCCTCTGAGAGTCACAGGGGTGATACGCGTAGGAATGGGAGGGATCAGGTATAGCGAGGTAAGATTCAAAAAGCCTCATTGCTTGTCAGATACAAGGAAAGCTTTATTTTTGGGGAGCACAACTTTTGAAATGTGAATGTTCAGAATTATGAATGAGATGTGAGAGGCAGTGCTGTTTTGCAGCTCTTGAAGCACTGGCAGTCCATCAAAAAGCACCTATTGCCTGACAACCTCTCCAAGGCTGAGGCTGTCAGAAGCTTTCTGGCTTTTATTCAGCACCTCAGAACAGCAAAAAAAGAAGAGATCCTCCAAATTCTGAAGACTGAAGACAAGGAAGTACTGTAAGTTCCCCCAGCATTGTGTGGAGTTGTATGTAGGAAATCTTTTTTAGGCTATTTGTGTTTACTAAACACTTTGCCTCACTTCCAAATCAATTATTTTATTGTTCTGCATTTTCATGAGTTATGCCACAATACAGTAATTTAACAGTCACTTGGCCAGAAATACAGGGGCCAGTTTGCAGCAGTGACTCAGAAGGCACTTTTTCCTTTTGAGAATTTATGAGTTTTAAATTGATACTAGATTGGTACATTGATAGGAAAAGGTGGGGCTTCCTTGGGACAGAACACCGTGGTACATGTGCTGCCTTGCTGTTTTGAAACTGCATTCCTGAAGCTGTTAATTTACACTTGAAAAGATTTCTGAGTTAATTAAACAAGGAAAAATAAAATAAAACAAAAAAGAGTATGACTTCTTCAATTGAGAAATGTCCTGTCATTAAATATCCAATGACCATCCCCATTGAAGTTGTTCTATATAGAAAGTTGAGAACTGAAGTAAGTAACCAAAAGGAAAAGAAAGAAAGAAAGAAACCCATACATTATTTGAATATTTAGTAATGGTGTGATCCATTTTACGTGACTTAATTCTCAACTCACTTTGTCTGTAAATATGTTACTATACACCAAAAAGAACAAAGTTGATTCAGTTAACTGTATGTGGCCGACTATCCTAATTGATGCTATATATAGACGGTTCTGCTCAAAGCATTTTACAAAATGTGGAAACTAGCCATTAACATAACCCAAAAGTAGAAACTGGCCATGATGCAAATATACACATATAGTCTTAGCAGAATTTGCTGAATTCAAAGAACTCAATTCCCCAAAAAGAAAATTTATCTTTTTTTCTGAGAAATATGTTCGTATTTAATTTATATTTGTTATTTACAGATCTTGAGGACATTACCAAAAAATGACAGAAATTCCATATGAATAATTCCAATTATGGTTACACATTGGTTGTTTTTGTCAGTTGCTCACTGCCATTGAGTTGGACCTGACTCATAGCTACCCCTCCTTGAGTTTCTGAGGCGATATCACTATAGGAGTAGATTGCCCAACCTTCCTTCTGAGGAGTGGCTGGTGGGTTTGAACCGCCAGCCTTCTGGTTAGCAGTCAAATACCTTAGGCACTTCTCCACCAGGGCTCCTAGCTGCTGTCTAGTCAATTGCAACTCATGGTGTAGAGAAGAACAAGTCCGTAGGGTTTTCAAGGCTGTTAGTTTTCAGAAGCAGATTGCCAAGCCTGTTTTCCAAGGCCCTTCTGGGTGGATTTGAACTGCCGATCTTTTGGCTTGTCGTAGAGTGTGTAATTGTTTGGGCCATTGGAGGACTCCAAACAAAGAACCAGTTAAAGCAAAATAGACGCAAAATGATAAGTTCTGTTTTAATCGTAGAGCTTTAAAATATATCGGTAGGATGACTTGTCTTAATATCAAAGACAAAAAAGATCTGACAAGAAAAAAGGCAAATATTTGCTACTAATTTAGAATAGAGAGTACACACAACCTTGGCCTTGTCTATATCCTAAAATTCTTGTGACAGCAATAATCTGAATGATGTAGTAGAAAGCAAAATCAGAGGACTGCTTCAAATTCTGACCTCTAATAAGTGGAATAACCTTTAAGCAAGTCATTTACATTTAGCTTCTTTGAGCATTACTTTCAACATCTGTAAAATAGAAATAATAATCCCTTGTCTTTATTGTAGGATAGTGAAAGGCAGAGTGGTGTACTGTAACATTTCCGAAGTAGCTACTGTTCATATCCTGCAAACAGCAAGATATTAACAGATATGCCAAAAGGAAAGGATTGTGTGAGGACCTGAATTCAGAAAACCCTGGGTTAAACCAAATTAAGTAGTTCTCTTTGCTGCAAAAATGTTCAGTGTCATTAATCTGATAGTATTCTTTATAAATTTCCTTGAATATTTTCTAAAATTGTATGACCTTGAAAACCCCTTTTCTTAAAACATTTTGCAGGACTAGTGCTGCATGGAAAACACCGAGTAAAAGGTCATGGACTCCAGAGCTGGAAAAATCTGGATTCTAATCCTATCTATACCACTTGCTAGTTATGTAACTTTGAATAAATGACTCAATAGCTCTGAATCTGTTTTCTCATAAGTGACAATATTACTATTAACCTGACAAGTATACTTAGAGGATTAAATGAGATGATAGTATTAATAACAGCTAATAGTAATTGATCACTTGCTATATGCCAGGCACTATTCTAAGTGCTTCACATAGATGTTTTAATCCTCCCAATAATCTTGAGATAAATAATTTTAGGCCCATTTTCCAGGTAAATAAATTAAAACCAAGCAAGTTTGTACGTGTAAAATTTGTAATGCAGTGCTTGCATAGTAAATATTCTCTCTCAACCTGTGCCTCACTCACCTTCAACCTCAGTAGGTTTTTGGTAGAATCAAAATGGTGTAGTGCAAGTATATCGTTTTTGAGAAGGTTAAAGAAGTAAACACATATATGATGTGTTTATATGGATATAATATTTTATATGGATATGGTACATATTATTTATACACATAACATGCTCATTAATATGACAACTCAAAATCGGACTCACTGCCATCAAATCATTTCTGACTCATCGTGACCCCCATTGGGTTTCCAAGGCTGTAAATCTTTACAGAAGTAGATCACCCAGTCTTCCTTCCACAGAGCAGTTGGTAGGTTTGAACCTCTGACCTTCTGGTTAGCAGCCAGATGTCTTATCAACTATGCCCCTAGAGCTCTTTAAGCTGCACTGAAGGCATTGGCAGAAAACAATGCTCCAGGAATGGATAGCATAACAATTGAAATGTTTCAACAAGTGGATGCAACACGGGGAGTTCTTACATGTCTATGCTAAGACATTTGGAAGAGGGCTATCTGGCCAACTGACTGGAAGAAATCTATATTTATGTCCATTCCAAAGAAAGGTGATCCCACAGAATGCAGAAATTATTGAACAATATAATTAATATCACATGCAAGTAAAGTTTTGCTGAAGAAGATAATTCAGAAATGATTGTAGCAGTACATTCACAAGGAACTGTTAGCAATTCAAGCTGGATTCAGAAGAGAACTTGGAATGAGGGATATTATTGACGTCAGATGGATCTTGGCTGAAAGCAAAAAATACCAAAAAAATGTTTACCTGTGTTTTATTGACTATACAAAGACATTGAAGTGTGTGGATCACGACAAATTGTAGATAATATTGTGAAGAATGGGAATTCCAATTGTGCTTATGGAACCTGTGCATAGATCAAGAGGCAGTCATTCAAACAGAATAAGGGGAAACTGCATAGTTTAAGATCAGGAAAGGTGTGCATCAGGGTTGTATCATTTTACTATCCTTATTCAATCTGTTTGCTGAGCAAATAATCCAAAAGCTTGGACTATATGGAGAACACAGCATTAGAATCAGAGGAAGACTCATTAACAACTTGTGATATGCCAACGACACAACCTTGCCTTGCTGAAAGTGAAGAGAATTTGAAGCACTTACTGATGAAGATCAAAGACTATAGCCTTCAATAAGGATTACACCTTAACACAAAGAAATCCTCACAACTGGACCAATAAGCAACATCATAATAAATGGAGAAAAGTTTGAGGTTGTCAGGGATTTAATTTTACTTGGATCCACTATCAATGCCCATGGAAGCACCAGTCAAGAAATCAAATGATGTGTATTGCATACAGCAAATCTACTGCAAAAGACCTCTTTAACATGTTAAAAAAAAACAAAGATGTCACTCTGAGGACTAGCATGTGCCTGACCCACTCAATGGTGTTTTCAGTTGCCTCATGTGCAAGTGAAAGCTGAACAATGAGTAAGGAAAACCAAAGAAGAATTGATGCATTTAAATTGTGGTGTTGGCTAAGAATATTGAGTGTACCACGGACTGCCTACCGGAAGAATGAAAATACTGTCGTGGAGGAAGTATGGCCAGGGAGGTCCTTAGAAGTGAGGATGGAGAGACTTCATCTCATTGGCTTTGGACATGTTATCAGGAAGGATCAGTCGCTGGAGAGGGACACCACGACTGGTAAAGCAGAGAGTCATTGAAAAAGAAGAAGACTCTCAATGAGATAGATTGACACAGTGGCTACAACAATGGCTTAAACATAGTAAAGATTGTGTGTATGGTGCAGGACTGGGCAGTTGTACTTAGCTTCACTGTGAGTCAGAACTAATTCTATGGCATCTACCAATAACAATATCACCATATTTTGTATATTTTTTATATAGAAAAGAATTTAATTTAGAAAGTTATTTATATACTTTTTTCTTTACTTCCAAATTATATTTGGCTTAGATTAATATAGTAAACTTAGTTTACATTTTCTGAGTATACATTATTTGAATGAGTGAGGCAGGGAGAAATCTTTTTAAGAAAGTCCTATTCATTTTATTTATTTATTTTTTCATACAAATAAAATTTCACTATTTTTGGAAAACAAAATTAATGAGGAGTTTGTGAATGGTAGAGATTTATAATAATTCCTTAAGCATCCTAACCATTGATATCCATGATATCCCTTTCTTACAGACCTCAGCTGGTGGATGCAGTCACCTCTGCCCAGACTCTAGACTCATTGGAAGCCATTTTGGATTTTTTGGATTTCAAAAGTGACAGTAGCATTATCCTCCAGGAGAGATTTCTCTATGCCTGTGGATTTGCCTCCCACCCCAATGAAGCCCTCCTGAAAGCTCTCATTGTAAGTCAAATGGGCACCTGGAAAATCTCCCGATGCTAAAAAACTCAAGAATATAAGCAGTAATTGAAAGTTTTTCTGGTGAATGAAGGCTGCAAACTAGAGCCTCTGATTACTAATATGTGAATTCTATTGGACAATTTTCTATCCATTAATCATTAGCTATACAGTAAACTATTTCACTTAAATGACAGTTTTTACCATTCTTCTCAATACCAAACTAGATAGAAATTTAAAAGTTGTGCTCAACTGTCATATAATGTGACTGGGTTATGACAAAATGTCAGAGAGGGAAAACCTTAGTTATGCTTCAATAATCAATTTTAACAGATTTGTTTTGACTTCAAAATCTTTTGTGTTATTTAATAAGCCATATATTGAGAAGATATAATTCTTCCAAGATTTCATATATAAAACAAAAGCTAGACTTTTCTTCTTTTTTCTTCCCAAGATTTTTTTTAAAAAGTGCATTTTATGTTACTGTAAATGATCTAGTCAAATAGTTCATAACCTTCTTTGGAAAAGGGATTCACTTTAGCATTGGATAAGAGCAGTGAAGTCCCTCTTTACCCATATACAAAATTTTATAGGTTCACTGACTCAATAAATTCATAAGCCTTGAGTTAATTAATAGACCCTAGTTTAAGAATACTTGGGAAGGAGAAATACTATTAACTCTTCAATTTCAAAATAGATGGTGAATTTGTAAGTATCCTAAAACAAAATTCTGAATATATTATCTAGGGAGATAAAAACATTTTTGTCTAGCATTGGTTACTTTACTCCTCAACTGAAAGTATCCCTTGGAAATGTTTAAATGTTTGATAATCTATTTTATCCCTGTTTGACTAATAGAGTAAATTCAAAGGTTCCTTTGGGAGCAATGACATCAGAGAAACTATGATGATCATAATTGGGGCCCTGGTCAGGAAGCTGTGTCAGAATGAAGGCTGCAAACTCAAAGTAAGTGAGAATCCAATCTTATATTATTATATATTCTAGACCATCCTATTTAATATTCACCATGTTGTCTACCATGGACATTCCTAACCTCACTTACCTTGTTCTCCTTTTCCTATTTCCCATAGTAATTATTGCCTATGTAACATATTTTATAAATTACTTATTTATTATGTTTATTATTTATTTCTGTAAATTGTTTTGTTTTATTCAACAATTGCTTATAACAGTGCCTGACACATAGATAATGCCTAATAAATACTTTTTCAGAAAACAAATATTCTTTAATCCACCTATCAATATATATATTTATTGAGCATCTACTATGTATTCAACTTTGTGTGGTATATGTAGTATAGATTTTTTGTGCTTAGAAAAACATTATACTCTAGGACTGCCTCTTACAGCAGAACTTTGTCTATAGTGTGTATGATTTGCAGTTTGATGGTGGAAATTTAGTTCTTCTAATAACATGTAAGGAACTCTGGTGGTATAGTTGTTAAGGCATTTGGCTGCTAACCAAAAGGTTGGTGGTTCTAACCCACCAGCAGCTCCACAGAAAAAAAGATGGGGCACTATGCTTCCTTAAAGATTTATAGCCTTGGAAACCCAATGGGGGTCACTATGAGTCAGAATTGACTCTGTGGCAGTGAGTTTTGAGTTTCCTTTTTTGTTTTTGAATAACATATAAATATATGTATTTATTTATTTGCTCAAAGCTTCTCCCCTTGACTGAGTAAACTATGAATTTTCACATCTTTCTCATTTACAAAGAAAGACAAGAACACTTTGCAAGTATAACTAAATGTGGAGAGTCCAAAGGGATTACTATCTAACACAGTCTATCTTTCCATAATGCAAGTAGATTAAAAATGCTGAATATATATAGTCTTTTTCTGTCCACATTTATCATACAGCCAGCTTTCAGTCAGCATTTTTTTCCCTAACACACATAGACATCACTATATTATTTTGCTTACTAATATTTTCTAAATCAAGTGGCCTAAAAGAGGCAACCCATAACTAGAATGTAAACTAAGAATGAAAATTACTACTGAAAAACAAGGGTACTGAAAATATTTGACTATCAGCTTAGTAACTTCTGACAGAAATAAAATTTAGTAATATTTATATGACATCAAAGAACCAAGACTTTTTGTATTCTATTTGTATAATAAGTATAAGTAGCTGATTTACTTTAGCAATTAATATATTAAATATTTTGCCTAAAGGCAAAGCCCATACAGAAAACACTCATCCAGCTGTACTGTGCTAACCACGATGCTAATTGCTAAACATAGAGGAAAATAAGATATTCTGCAATTCTCAATGGCTTTTTGGAGGGCCAGGACTGGCAGGGAAGGTCGGGAAGTGGGAGTGGAGCAGTTTGGAACAACTAAGGGAGATGAACTCGTCTGTCAGTTTATCATCATGTGGTGGCTTGTGTGTTGCTGAGAGGCTGGAGGCTGTGCCACCAGTGTTTCAAGTGCCAACAGGGTTAGCCATGGTGGACAGGTTTCAGCAGAGCTTCCTGCCTAAGACAGACTCTGAAGAAGGAAGAGACGATCCACTTCTCAAAGAATTGGCCAGTGAAAAACTTATGAAAAGCAGTGAAACACTGTCTGATATATTACTGAAAAATAGTCCTGAAACATTGTCTGATATAGTGCCAGAGGATGAACCCCTCAGGTCGGAAGGCACTCAAAATGTGACTGGGGAAGAGCTGCCTCCTCAGAATGTAGCCAACCATAATAATGTGGATGGAGAAAAGCTTTCAGGACCTCCTTTTGCTGTTGTGACACAACTCAAGAAGACACAGCTGCAAATATCCATTAATAATAGGAACATGGAATGTATGAAGTATGAGTCTAGGAAAATTGGAAGTTGTCAAAAATGAAATGGAACACATAAAGATAAATATCCTAGGCATTAGTAAGCTGAAATGGACTGGGTTTGGCCATTTTGAATCAAACAACAATATGATCTACTATGCCAGGAATGACAAATTGAAGACGAATGGCATGGCATTCATCATCACAAAGAATGTTTCAAGATCCATCCTGAAGTACAATGCTGTCAGTGACAAGATAATATCTATACTCAAGTAAAAGCTTACTGAAGATAATTCAAAAATGGTCGCAGCAGTATATTGACAGAGAACTTCCAGAAGTGCAAGCTGGATTCAGAAGGGGACATGGAGCAAGGGATATCATTGGTGATGTTAGATGGATCTTGGCTCAAAGCAAAGAATACCAGAAAGATGTTTACTTGTGTTTATTGACTATGCAAAGGCCTTTGATTATGTGGATCATAACACATTATGGATAACTTTGAAAAGAATGGGAATTCCGGAACACTTAACTGCACTCATGAAGAACCTGTACACAGACCAGGAAGCTGTCGTTCAAACACAACAAGGTGATACTGCATACTTTAAAATCAGGAAGGGAGTGAATCAGGATTGTATCCTTTCACCATACTTATTCAATTTATATGCTGAGCAAATAATCTAAGAAGCTGGACTATATGAAGAGGAATGTGGCATCAGGATTGGAGGAAGGCTTATTAACAACCTGCGATATGCAGACAGCACAACTTTGCTTGTTGAAAGTGAGGATGATTTAGAGCACTTACTGATGAAAATTAAAGACTACAGTGTAAAGTATGGATTATATCTCAACATAAAGAAAACAAAAATCCTCACAACTGGACCAATAAGCAGCATCATGATAGATGGAGAAAAGAATGAAGTTGTCAAAGACTTCATATTACTTGGTTCTACAATCAATGTCAATGGAAGCAGCAGTCAAGACATCAAAAGGCATATTGCATTGGGCAAATCTTCTGCAAAAGACCTCTTTCAAGCGCTGAAGAGCAAATATATCTCCTTGAGGACTAGGATGCGCTTGACCCAAGCCATGGTATTTTCAATTGCCTCATATGCATGTGACAACTGGACAATGAATAAGGAAGATTGAAGAAGAGTTGATGCTTTTGAGTTGTGCTGTTAGTGAAGAATGCTGAAAGTACTGTGGACTGCTAAAAGGACTAACAAATCTGTCCTGGAAGAAGTGCAGCTGGAATGTTCCTTGGAAGCAAGAATGGCCAGACTTCATCTCATCTACTTTGGTCATGTTGTCAAAAGGGAACATTCTCAGGAGAAGGATGTCATGCCTGGTAAGGTGGAGGGTCAATGAAAGAGGGGAAGGCCCTCAATGAGATGGATAGACACAGTGGCTGCAGTGATGGGCTCAGGAATAGCAGAGGTAGTGAGGCTGGCACAGGACCAGGTAGTGTTTTGTTCTGTTGTACATAAGGTCACTGTGAGTCAGAGATGACTCAGTGGCACATAACAACAACACTACCACCATTCTCAAAAAACTCTCCTCCTCTGTTTACCTAATATAAACAAATAATACTGATATACGAACAAAGCATTCTCATAACGACCCACATTGGGATTCCAAGGCTGTGAATCTTTAAGGAAATAGTTTGCCTCATCTTCCTGTTGTGGAGCAGCTGGTTGGTTTGAACCATTCACCTTCTGCTTAGCAGCTAGATGTCTTATCCACTATGCCCTTAGAACTCCTTAAGCTGCACTGAAGGCATTGGCACAAAACAGTGCTCCAGGAATTGATAACATACCAATTGAAATGTTTCAACAAATGGATGCAACACTGGATTCTGAGAATACAGAAAATGTAGCAAATAATTCTATTTAAGGATGCTGGGAAAGATTTCACCAAAATGGTAATATTTGAGTTTACTTACTCTAGAAGAACTTTTTAGGTGAAGAGATGGTAGCAAGGAAGGACGGACATTACAGGAGAAATGTAACAATGTACAAAAAACCCAAAGTCAAAAAGAGCCTGGTCTACTTGGAGGCAGTGAAAAATTCTATGAAGCTTGTCTTAGTTACCTAGTGCTGCTGTAAAAAAGAAAGAAAGAAAGAAAGAAAATTACTATAAGTGGGTGGCTTTAAAGAATAGATATTTATTTTTTCACAGTTCAGGAGGTGGTTGTTGTGATCAGGTGCCATCAAGTTGGCTCCAACTCATAGTGACCCTGTGTACAACAGAACAAAACATTGCCAGTTCTTGTGCCATCCTCGCAGTCCTTGCTGTACTTGAGCCCATCATTGCAGCCACTGTGTCAGTCCATCTTGTTGAGGGTCTTCCATTTTTTCACTGACCCTTCACTTTGCCAAGCAGATATCCTTCTCCATGGAATAGTCTCTTCTGACAACATGACCAAAGCAGGTGAGACAAAGTCTGACCATCCTCACTTCCAAGGAGCATTCCTGCTGCACTTCCTCCAGGACAGATTTGTTCATTCTTCTGGAAGTCCATGGTATTTTCAGTATTCTTCTCCAGCACCATAATTCTTAAGCAGCAACTCTTCCTTGTTCATTGTCCAGATTTCACATGCCATGGCTTGGGTTAGGTGCGTCTTAGTCTTCCAAGTGACATCTTTGCCCTTCAACACTTTAAAGAGATGTTTTGCAGCAGAATTGCCAAGTGCAATACAATGTCTGATTTATTGATTGATGCTTCCATAGGTATTGATTGTGTATCCAAGTAAAATGAAACCTTTGACAACTTCAATATTCTCTCCATTGATCATGATGGTGCTTAATGGTTTGGTTGTGAGGATTTTCATTTTCTTTGTGTTGAGGGGTAATCCATACTGCAGGCTGAAGTCTTTAATCTTCATCAATAAGTGCTTCAAGTCACTTTCACTTTCAGCAAGCAAGGTTGTGTCATCTGCATATCACAGGTTGTTAATTGTTCTTCCTCCAATCCTGACGCTGTGTTCTTCTTCATATAGTCCACCTTCTCATGTTATTTGCTCAGCATAGAGATTGAATAAGTATGGTGAAAGGATACAATCCTGTTGCACACCCTTCCTGATTTTAAACCATGAAATATCCCTTTGTTCTGTTCAAATGACAACCTCCTGGTCTATGTACAGATTCCTAAAGCACAATTAAGTGCTCAGGAATTCCCATTCTTCTCAATTTATCCATAATATGTTATGATCAACACAGTAGAATGCTTTTGCATAGTCAATAAAACACAAGTAAACAATTTCTTGTTATTCTTTACTTTCAGCCAAGATCCATCTGACATCAGATGATATCTTTTGTTCCATGTCCTCTTCTGAATCCAGCTTGCATTTCTGGAAGTTCTCTGTCAATACACTGCTGCAACAATTTTTGAATTATCTTCAGCAGAATTTTGCTTGTGTGTGACATCAGTGATCTTGTTCAATAATTTCCACATTCTGTTGGATCACCTTTCTTTGGAATAGGCACAAATATGGATTTCTTCCAGTCAATTGGCCAGGTTGCTGTCTTCCAAATTACTTGACAAAGAAGAGTAAGTGCCTCCATCACTGCATCTGTTTGTTGAAGCATCTAAAAGGGTATTTCATAAATACTTTGAGCCTTGTTTGTTGCCATTGTCTTCAGTGCAGCTTGGACTTCTTCCTTCAATACCATTGGTTCTTGATCATATGCCCCCTCCTGAAATAGTTGAACTTTGACCATTTCTTTTTTTGTACAGTGACTCTGTGTATTCCTTCCATCTCCTGTTGATGCTTCCTGCATCATTTGATATTTTGCCCATAGAATCCTTCAATAGTGAAATTCAAGGCTTCAATTTTCCCTTCAGTTCTTTCAGCTTGAAAAATGCTGAGTGTGTTCTTCACTTTTGGTTTTATAGCTCCAGGTGTACGCACATTTCATTGTAATAACTGACTTTGTCTTCTTGAGTTGCCCTTTGAAATCTTCTGTTCAGTTCTTTTATCTTGTCATTTCTTTCCTTTCTTTAGCTACTCTCCATTTAAGAGCAAGTTTCAGAGTCTCTCCTGACATCCATTTCAGTCTTTTATTACTTTTCTGTCTTTTTAATGACTTTTTGCTTTCTTCATATATGACATTCTTGATGTAATTCCACAACTCATCTGGTTTTCAGTCATTGGTGTTCAGTGCTTCAAATCTATTCTTCAGATGATCTCTAAATTCAGGTGGGGTATAATCAAGGTATATTTTGTCTGTTGTGACTTAATTTTTTCAGTTTCAATTTGAACTTGCATATGAGAAATTGATGGTCTGTTCCACAGTCAGCTCCTGGCCTTGTTTGAGCTTCTCCATCTCCTTTTTCCACAGATGTAGTCAATCTGATTACTGTGTATTCCATCTGGCATGGTCCATGTATATAGCCACCATTTATGTTGTTGGAAAAAGGTATTTGCAATGAATAAGTCATTGGTCTTACAAAATTGTATCATGCAATCTCTGGTGTCATTTCTATCACCAAGGCCATATTTTCCAACTACTGATGCTTCTTCTTTGTTTCCAACTTTTGCATTCCAATCATCAGTAATAATCAATACATCTTGATTGCATGTGTTGTCAATTTCAGACTGCAGAAGTTGGTAAAAATCTTCAGTTTCTTCATCTTTGTCTTTAGTGATTGGTGTGTAAATTTGAATAAGAGTAGTATTAACTGGTCTTTCTTATAGGTGTATGGATATTATCCTATCACTGACAGCATTATACTTTAAGATAGATCTTCAAACATTCTTTTTGACAATGAATGCAATACCATTCCTTTTCTATTTGTCATTCTCAGCACAGAAGGTCATAAAATTGCCTTATTCAAAATGGCCAAAACCAATCCATTTCAGCTCACTAATGTATAGGGTATCAATCTTTATGCATTCCATTTCATTTTTTACAATTTCCAATTTTTGTAGATTCATATTTCATACATTCCACCTTCTGATTATTAATGAATGTTTCCAGTTGTTTCTTCCCACATTGAGCCATGCCCCATCAGGTACTGAATGTCCTGAAAGCTTTACTCCATCCATGTCCATAAAGTCAACTCTTCTTTGAGGAACCAGCTCTTCCCCAGTCATATTCTGAGTGCCTTCTGACCTGAGGGTCTCATTTTCTGGCACTGTTATCAGACAATGTTTCAGGGATATTCATAAAGTTTTTCAGTAATATGTCAGACAATATTTCACTGCTATTCATAAGGTTTCTGCTGACCAGTTTTTCCAGAATTGAATGGCCCCATCCTTCTTCCCAATTTGTCTTAGTCTGGACTCTCCATTGAAACCTGTCCACCATGGTGATACTGCAGATCTTTGAAATACAGGTGGCATAGCCTCCAGCCTCATAGCAATAGACAAGCCACCACAGTACAACGAACTGACAGATGAGTGGTGAGTCTAGGAGGTTGGAAGTCTGAATTCAAAGTGTGGCTCTAGGGGAGGTCCTTCTTTGTCTTCCTCAGCTTCTAGTAGCTGGCAATCCATGGAGTTCTTGGGCTCATAGATTCACTGCCTTAGTTGTCATCAGATAGTATCTGTGTTCCCCCATTTGGGCTTGCTTGTCTGTCTGTGCTGCTGCTTATAACTCAGCAGTGATTAGGTTTAAGATAAAATTTGCACTGATAGGACCTCCTTAACATAGCAAAGAAAATCCTATTTCCAGACAGGATTACATTAATAGGTATAGGGATTAGGATTATAACACACACGTGCACACAGACACAGACACATTTTATTTTGGGTGGGAAGCATAATTCGTAGAAGGCTGGTGCACAAAATATGTTTGCTGGGGCAGATGTGTTGTGGTAGAGAAGCAAGGAAAATGGGACAAAAGAAGAGGGGTAGGGTAGCTCTTCATTAATTTGAATGAGTCTGGCCTTCATTCTATAGAAAGAAGGTTGACCAATGAGATTTTTACACAGACAAATGACATGGTTAGACTTTTTACTTAGGATGAAGCAAGGAATTATATAGACTGGGTGTTGACTAGATGAGAATCAGTGAGATCAGACTAGTAACTTTTGTGATAACAAGAATTACTAAGATTTGTAGAGGATTTTACAGAGGATTTATAGAAGATTTATAGTAGGATTTATAGAGCCTGGTTTAGGGATGGGAAGAGAGTACAGATACTCATTTCTTTTGGCTATCTTCAGTTTGAAATGTTTTGGGCCAAGCTGAGTTGTCCAACAGGCAGAGGATTTCACCTGTCTGCAGTTCAGGAGAGGAGTTAGGACCAGCAATGAATGACACTTTGGAAGAGAATGGGATGGCTCAGGACAGGAAGGAAACTGAGCAAAGGATTAACGTTGAAGTTTTTCTGATAGTGGGACAGCTTAGTTCGCATCACATCTTTAAGGTTATTTTATAGATAGCCACAGACTATGTAGTAGTTTTTGTTATTAGGTGCCGTCAAGTTGGCTCTGACTCACAGCAACCCTGTGTACCACAGAATGAAACACTGCCTGGTCCTGCACCATCATCACAATCCTTTCTATACTTGAGTCCATCATTGCAGCTATTGTGTCAATCCATCTTGTTGAGGGCCTTCCCCTTTCTCACTGACTGTTCTGGTTACCTAGTGCCACTCTGACAGGAATACATCACAAATGGGATGGCCTTAACCAATAGGAGTTTATTCTCTCATAGTTTGGTGGTTTTAAGTCTGAGTTCAAAGTGCCAGGCTCTAGGGACTGTGTGAAAGCCCCTCAACCTTGGGCTTCAGCTCTGCCTCTTACTCCCAGCCCACTGAAGCTAGTGACCTTTCTTCACTCAGGCAGCTACTGGCTGCTGAGGCGAACAAGCCCAAGGTCGACAAATAAAATGGCACAGTCCTGATTTTACCAAACCACATGGCAGGCCATTGATTCATGTCCATTGTAAGTCCCAAGGTTGGCAGAGTATGGCAGGCTTCTGAACAATGACATGGCTGTATGCAGAATCCAAGCATGCTATAAACTAGAGACCATTCCCCAAGGCTTCTCCTTATATACAGGAAGCAGATCACATCCTTAGGGCAGCTACTCAGCTGCTCACAGTAGATTCCACCATGGAGTTGATTACCAATCTCATCATGGGGAGTACTACATCCAGCTGCCCAGCCACTCAACCAGGCCCAGCCAAGTTGGCACACAAACTTAACTACCACTGACCCTCTACTTTATGAAGCATGATATCCTTCTCCAGGGAACGGTCCCTTCCGACAACACGACCAAAGTAGGTGAGACAAAGTCTGGCCATTCTCACTTCCAAGGCGCATTCCAGCTGCACTTCTTCCATGACAGATTTGTTCGTTCTTCTGACAGTCCATAGTATTTTCAGTATTCTTCACCAAGACCATATTTCAAAGGCATAAACTCTTCTTCCATTTTCCTTGTTCATTGTCTAACTTTCACATAAGTATGAGGCAATTGAAAATACTATGGCTTGAGTCAGGCTCACCTTAGTCTTCAGAGTGAAATCTTTGCTTCTTTACACTTTAAAGAGGTCTCTTGCAGCAGATTTTCCTAGTGCAATACGACATCTGATTTCCTGACTGCTGCTTCCAAGTAAATTTAAATCCCTCACAGCTTTAAGCTTTTCTCCATTTATCATGATGTTGCTTGTTGGTCCAGTTGTGAACAGACTGTGTACTGTCAGGCAGTTTTGTTAATGTTTTTGACCAATCTTTTAACAAATGTCTTTGAAATGAGACTTGACCATCAAATGGATTGTAGTAAATGTTCACATTTTCTTTTCAACTCTCTGCTGTGCAGCACTCATCTGCATTTTGCCTCAAAGACATACGAACAGAAAGAAAATGTTGTGTTCAAAATGCAAATTTAAGAAATCTACTAAACGTACTGCTTCGAGTCGTCGATTCAACTCATAGCGACCCATCCTTGGGTTTCCGAGGCAGTATCTCTGCAGAAGAAGATTGCCCAACCTTCCTTCCAAGGAGTGGCTGGTGGGTTTGAACCACCAGCCTTCTGGTTAGCAGTCAAATGCCTTAGACATTATGCCACCAGAGCTCCCAGAAATCTACTAGTCATGCAATATTCATACTGCCCCAAAGGTACTTGCCATTTTATGGAGTGCTATGAACTTTCAGTAGTTACTGTTATGAAAACTACTGCCATACTGACTTGCAGCTAGATAAGTACACAAATAGTATTAAGCTCTGTCCCATGTTTCTTTCTTTCTTTTAATTTGTATTTCTCTTACTTTTTGACCTCCTATGCCTATTTTTTCTTTTTCCCTCACGTTTATATTTGGAAATAGTCAAAGTTACAGAAAAGTTACAAGTACAATTCTGAGGACTTAATGCCCTTATCCTAGCTTCACCAATTATTACTCTTTTGCCATATTTGCTTATCTATAATTCTATTTTCTTTTGTTCTTGTTTCTTGGGGGGGGGCAGAAACAAACTCTTGAACTATTTGAGAATTGTTTTCAGATATCTGACACTTACCTCTAAATACTTTCACTCCTTACTACTTGGGTGCCATTGCACTAGACACTTACAATGGACAATATAAACTTATGTTTATTAAAATGTGAGCTCATCTTACTATCCAACACCACAAGATTCTTTCTCTCCTCTCTTCTTTCCATAATTTTATGTTCCTTCTCCAAAACGAGAAACCTTGTTCCAAGAAGATCAATATGTTGATTCATTTACTCAACTATAAAACGCACACAAGGTAGTTTTGAAATTGCTACATCAATATCACTACAAAAGCAAACTCACTAAAAAAAGTTAAATGTTTTTTTGCAGTTCTTTTTGTCAGTAGAATATTTCATTGAGACTATGCTATGTTCAAAAGTTGTGTAGTTAATTTTTTTTTGCATTCTCTTTTATTTAGTTATATTATCAATTCAATACACATTTAGTTTCATTTGTTTCTGTTTGGATTTACTTTTAGCAATTTTAACAATCATCTTTGTTGAAGTGATTTTTTTGTTTGATATGTAAAACAATTTTGTTGTTGTTGTTAAGTGCCAGCTCGTCATTTCTGACTCATAGGGACCTTATGCACAGGAGAATGAAACACTGCCTGGTCCTGAGCCAGCTCCATGTGGGGTTGCATGTAAAACAATAACATGATTCAAAAGCCAAAACTATATTTTAAAAGTATTCTCGAGGAAGCGGGGCAAGATGGCGGACTAGGCAGAAGGATTGCACAGACCCTCTTCAACAAAGAAAAGGGAAACCAATTAACACAGACACAGAAGATAATCTTG
>NW_006921816.1:1504073-1510883 GCF_000298275.1 Orycteropus afer afer
GGTCAATGACATGAGACAAAGTATATGTGAACTGCTGTATGAAAAGTGAATTTACTCTGTAAATCTTCACCCAAATCCTAATAAAAAAAAAAAAAAAGTATTCTCAAGGAGATCTCATTCCCTCTCCTACCCCTTCCACCCAATGCCCAACTACCTCCTGTAGGGAAGTAATTTCATTATGTTATTTTTTAATGCAGTAGTTGAAGCCAAGAAGTTAATTTTCAGGATCTAGAAGGATTCATCCTTCCTGTTTCTTTTTGGAGCTCTGGTGGCCTAGTGCCTAAGACATTAGACTGCTAACCAGAAGCCTGGCGGTTCAAACCCATCAGCCACTCCTCGGAAGGAAGTTTGGGCAATCTATTTCTGTAGTGATACTGCCTTGAAAACCCAAGGAGGAGTCAATATGTTTCTTTTTGTGGCAGTAAGCAGGTGTGCACATACATACACGCATACATTCTAATTTCTTTTTTACTTACACAAAAGGTAGCATTTCATATGTACCTTTAAATATTTATCTTATTTTTTTCTATTTAATGTACTGGACATTGCCTCATTCTGTTTCAGAGAGATTTTCCTCAGTTTCTTCCTTTTTTTCCTTTTTAAATCACCCTAGACTATATTGTCTTAAGGGTTTGCTTTAAAGGCATCTCTCAGACTCAACAAAATCAACTGCAAGGAAACTTTTAAAGCAAAATAAAAGGCTCATGTTGTATTTTTTGTATTGAGTTAGCATAGTATTCTGATACAAAATTAAGGAATCACTGGTTTGTTTTGTCAGGAATATTACATAATTTCCTCCTCATTTCTTTTTACAACTTCCTAGTACTTCATTGTTTTGATATACCACAGTTTATTCAGCCAGTGTCAATATGAACATGTAAGTGATTTAAACTAATTTGTCACTGCAAAGAAGGCTGAAATGAATATCCTTAAGTGCATACTTTTTCATATTGTTGGAGATGTAGCTTCAGGCTAGGGCTAGGGCAATTTTGTTAGTGTCTTCCAAATTACCTTCCATAGGAATTGCATCATTTTACGTTTCCACCATCAATGTATGAAAATGTCTGTTTTCCCATAGCCAAACCAACAAAATATATTGTCAAATTTTTATATTTTATTTTTTTTACCAATCTAATAGTTGAGAAATGGCATTTCTCTGATTACACATGAAGGTTAGCACTTTTTCTTCTGTTGAGAACCTTTGTATCTCTGTATGTATGTGTGTGTGTGTGCATGTACTTGCATCCTAAGTTCATAGTTCATTAATATTATAGTTAAATTAGGTATTAGGGATATTAGGGATCCCCAAAATAAGATTCTAGAGATCTTATTTTTTAAAAAATGAAACTGAGACCCCTAAAACATAAGCAGTGGCAAAGATAAGATCAAAACCCAGAAGATCCTAATTCTAATTTGATTTTTCATTGAAGTACTAGTTTAGTTTGCATTTCATTGTTTAAAAAAAAAAAAAAAAAGCCAGAGGAATAAAAACTTTTCTTGATTAAAGAACATATTTGAAAAGCCTAGAAAATACCTGACCCATAGGGGGCATTCAACAAATAATGCTGAACTGTATAGCAGCATTAATCAAATTTGAAATTGAATAGAAACAGTACTTTTTAAAACACTTTGCATATGATCTCTAAGTGCTTTCATCAAATTTGTTACTTTAGAAAAGTTGTATGGTGCCACTTAGCTGCCATCTAATTGTTACTTTAGAAATTTGATTAATGACCAGTGTTATAAATATTGCAAGGAAATTAAAAAATAGCTTTATGCATTCAGAATGGGTTTGAAAGTATCATGTCTAATATTAATCACACTCGCTATTTTTTTAAGAATGTGTTAGTCTGTGTATTTTTTAAAGTATATCTTTATCAAGCTTAACTTGCTAGTTTTCACTGTGTGCTTCAGTCAGGCAACTGATGCAACACTTTCTAAAACTTTTAGGTGGTTGTCTTGGACTCAAGAATGAAGCCAGTTGTAAAGTCTTGTTTAATGTATGGTCATGAATATGTCTGAGGTAGTGATTATGTTATTCTTTAAGGCAGTGGTTGAAGCAAAGAAGTTAATTCTAGGAGGACTTGAAAAACCAGAGAAAAAAGAAGACACCATGATGTACCTGCTGGCTTTGAAGAATGCCCTGCTTCCAGAAGGCATCCCCTTGCTTCTGAAGTATGCAGAAGCAGGAGAGGGGCCCATCAGTCACCTCGCTACCACAGCTCTCCAGAGATATGATCTTCCTTTCATAACTGATGAGGTAAAATTCCCAAGAATATTTGCAATGTTGTTTTTCTCATTATCATTAGTTGCATTGAGTAGATTCTGACTCATGGCAACTTCATGTGTGTCAGAGTAGAACTGCTCTAAAGGGTTTTCAAAGCAGGGACTGTTTCGACTCAGATCATCAGAGCTTTTCTTCCAAGGTACCTCTCTCTGAGTGTGTTTGAACTGCCAACCTTTTGTCTAGTAGTCAAGCACTTAATCGTTTCTGCCACCCGGGGACCTAAACATGAATAAAATGCAACTCTTCTCAAATCATCTCATTTTTTCAAACAATCACTTTTTCCTGCTTAGAAATACTGTGACTCTTAAACTGGATGTTCTGAAGCAGAACACATTCATAATAATGTCCTTGCAAAAAGAATATGGAGGTTCTATCTTCTGACCTCCTCTAACTTCACATGAGGAAGAGAGAAACACCATCAGCAGCCGAAGGCTTATTCCTATGAGGCTAGACATGCTGGACCCCTCCAACCTTTTTACCAAATTTGACACCAACCATCCCTCCTACGGTTCACTACTTCTCTGCTGGGTTTGATAATTCATTGCAGTGGCCACACAGACCTCACAGACAGTACTCACGATCATAGGGTTTATTAGGGAAGTAACAGGCTACAATTCAAGTTCAGGAATGTACTCAGGATACGGTTCTTTGATCAGGACACTCTCCCTTCTGCTGTGCCCTCAAACACGCATCTCTGGCCCTTGGCCTCTCTGCCCGACCTCTGCCTCTGTAGGCCAGATAAGCCTGAAGCATAAACATTGAAGCTTGTTCTCTTATTTTAAGAAACAAATTCTTATCAGAAATGTCTCTACATCTATAACTTTTAAAATGCTGCTAAAAATGTCAACACTGACATATTCTGGCTTACGTATTATCTTGCTTGTTCCTACATCTGCATGTTCAAGAAACCATGTAAATTTAACTTTTTCTTAGGGCACCAAATCTTTATAAACTTCAAGGTAAGCTGCTTGTTGAGAATATTGTTTTCAGTTTGCAACTAAGCGTCTTCCCATCAGTTTTGGGTCAAAGTTGTTAGACTGTACTGCATAACAGTTGGGGTCGCAGGCTTTTGAGACAGACACACTAAGGTATACATTTTGGCCCTGTCCCTTCCTAATTGTTGCCCTTGGATGAGTTACTTCAGAACTTTATATATCTTAGAGCAAGTCCAAGATTTGAAGGAGATAGGAAAAGACAGAGGGAACTTGAATAGAACGAAGTATTTATATATGCCTAGTGCAGAATTCCACATACTTTATATTCTTGTTGTTGTTGTTACATACCTTAGAGTTGGTTCTGATTCATAGCAACTCCATGTATAACAGAACGAAACACTGCCCAGTCCTGTGCCATCCTCACAATTATTGCTATGCTTGAGCCCATTGTTGATTTTGAGTGCCTTCCAACCTGAGGGGATCATCTTCTGGCACCGTATCAGACAACGTTGCACTGCTATTCATAAAGTTTTCAGCAGACAAGTTTTCCGAAGTAGGCTGCCATATCATTCTTCCTAGTCTGTGCTAGTCTGGAAATTCCACTGAAACTCATCCACCCTGGGTGACCCTGCTGGTATTTGAAATACCAGTGGCAAAGTTTCCAGAATCACAGCAACATGTAAGCCACCACACACACTTGTCAGTATGACGAACTGACAGATGAGTGGTAGTTATATTCTTAGGCGATGCTGTTGACCAGTGAAATTACTTGTTCGAAAGAATGCAATTGTTATGAGAAGTTTTTTTTTTTTATATATTATTGTTTTGTTAAAATAAAATAAGGGAGGAGTTTCTAAGGTACTTCAACAGAGATCATTGCCCTATGGCAATTCTATTCGTAAAAATATCAGTCAGGTAACACCAGATATGCTGCAGCAACAGATAAAACTCAAAATCCCAGAAGTTTAACAAACCCTTATTTCTCTTTCATGCTATATCCAATGTGGATAAAGGAATCTGTGGCCCTAAGTTAACCACAGTGATGGAATACAGACATGGAAAAGGCACACCAACTCTTAACTGAGTCAGTGCACAAATGACACACATTGATTTGCTTTATAGTCCATTAGCTAGAACTAGTCAATGCAGGGAACTCTGGTAGCATAGTGTCTAAGGCACCTGACTGCTAACGAGAAGGCTAGTGGTTCAAACCCACAAGCCACCCTTGGAAGGAAGGTTGGGCAATCTACTTCTGTAGTGATACCACCTCAGAAACCCAAAGAAAGGTCACTATGAGTCGTGTCCAACTTGATGGCACATAACAATAACAACAACAACAGTCAATGCAGAATAGTGCAATTGCAAAGGAACTTGGGAAATATATAATCACATGCATATTTTGTATTGAGCACTCAGAATTTCTGCTGCAACATCAATTATAAAAATCTAAATGTACAATAATTGAGCTTGAATATCTTATGAATAGGTGAAGAAGACTTTGAACAGAATATACCACCAGAACCATAAAGTTCATGAAAAGACTGTGCGTACTACTGCAGCTGCTGTCATTTTAAACAACAACCCATCTTACATGGAAGTAAAAAACATTCTGCTTTCTATTGGAGAACTTCCCAAGGAAATGAACAAATACATGCTCTCCATTGTCCATGACATTCTGCGTTTTGAAATGCCTGCAAGGTATGATACAGGGCATGCATTGTCTCTCTGCTTATTTAAGCTTATTTCTGTATTGATGTGGTACATATGTGACTAATAAGAAATGTTTGGTCATTATGCTAGGTTATAATGCATAAAAGTAAAGAATTTGCCAAATTTCCCGTAAGAGAACAATTTAGAGAACCAGATAAAAACAACTTAACTTTAAAATAAAACAAACAAATAAAAATATTACTTTGGCCCAATGATTTGGAAATTATCCTTTTTACTCTGGGTATCCAGTGGCATAGAGCCTAAGGCACTTGGCTGCTAACCAGGAGGCTGGCAGTTCAAATCCACCAGCCACTCCTTGGAAGGAAGGTTGGGCAATCTACTTCCATAGCGATACCACCTTGGAAATCCAATGAGGGGTCACTATGAGTTGGATATGACTCGATGGCAGTGGGTTTGTTTTTTGGTTTACTCTAGGTATCTTGTTTAGTATGGTAAATATATATTACCAAGTGTTAGTAATATTTTTAAAATAGAACTATTTTTATAGAACAAAATGATGTAAGTTCTCACCAAATGGTCTTTCCTCTTAACTTTCCAAATTTTAGGAATCTTTGAAGGCTGATAGATCACAGATGAAATGAATTTACCACTTAAGTTTAAAGTCTTAGGAGTGGCCCATATTTTAAGCCTATTTAAGATATGAAGAGAGAGATCAATAGACTTCGTTGTCTCAGTTACTCTCAGGGGATTCATCTTCCTTCCAGCTCCCCAGTCTTTTCTTCCTTAATTCACTAATGTCACTCTTCAAAGTCTCCCTCAAAGCTGTCTACTGTTCCTCACTACAATCAGGGAGCCAGAAAAAGAATTGATATTTCTTCTGAGTTATAAACAGAAAAAAATTGCATCAAATATAAGCATATCCAGTAGAAAGAAGACTCAAGATGGAGGGAGGGTAGAGAGTAGATAAAGGGAAAGGAAATGAGGAAGAGAGAAATTAAACAGTGAAGGAAAGAAAAATAAGGACCAAGATGATTGAAGGAACAAGACATATAGGGGGAATGAATAGAACAGAGAAAAGAGCAGGACAAAAAGAACAAGAAAGGAATTGAGAAAAGGAAAAGGAGGAAGCAGTCTGTCTACATCCATGTATTTCTAGTTCAATGGATTTTTACTTCTCTATTTCTTTGTTTGCGTTTATGACTCTGCAGTGTATTTACTGCTTTTTCTTATTGTTGTTGAATCTAGTGATTTAGAGGAGGTTAAAAAGGAAGCAATGGAGTAGGGGCACCTTAAAAATGTGAGGAGGTCATCACAAACATTGTGGGTACAATTCTCAGAACCAAAGATGTTAGAGCTGGAGATATGTTAAAGTCACTTCACTTGGTATATGTCTCCAGTATAGGGCTCTACTATTCTAGCATGTGTTTGTCCATATTTTGTCTGCACCTCTTCAGTGGCAGGAAACTCATCACCCCTGAGGCCACTTATATCATTGTTCAGAGACACTAATCATTACTTCTTTATATAAACTAAAAACTTCTCTGTAACTGCTGCCTATTGTCCCTGGTTTTATTCTTGAAACAAGGCAGAATAGGTCTAATCATTCCTCAATCCAGTCCAAGGCTCTTTGAATATTCGAGGACAGTTATCATGACCCTCTTCATCTTTTTGTCTTCAGGTTGAAATCTTGTAACCTAGTTATTTTTTTGGGGGGAAAAAAAAAACCTGTAAAGGTACCATTCCCTCCCTCTCAATAATTTTCTACCTCAGGCCTAGATCCAGACTCCTTTAGTTGGTTATTTTGATATTTTTGCTATGTTGTCATAATTTTATTATTACTTATGTGATTAGTATTGTTGTTGTTATGTGCCGTCGAGTCGGCCCCGACTCATAGCGACCCCTCCTTGGGTTTCCGAG
>NW_006921816.1:1516301-1519281 GCF_000298275.1 Orycteropus afer afer
CCATTCCCTGGAGAAGGATGTCATGCTTGGTAGGGTGGAGGATCGACGAAAGAGGGGAAGGCCTTCAACGAGATGGATTGACACGGTGGCTGCGATGATGGGCTCAAGTGTAGCAGGTATCGTGGAGCTGGCGCAGGATCCAGCAGTGTTTCATTCTGCTGTGCATGGGTTGCTATGAGTCAGAAATGACTTGACGGCAACTAACAACAACAACTACTTTCCTAAAGATTTATAGCCTTAGAAGCTCAATGGGGTCACTATGAGTTGGAATTAACTTGATGGTAGTGAGTTTGGTTTGGTTGGGGTTTGGACTTGCCAAACATCCACTTGTCTTTTCCAAAGTACACATATTCACAAAATTGAATTTGTGCCAGTATTCCATAATATTTTATTTTATTCTCACATATATTTCTCAGAACTCCAAATGTTTAATTCTAGAATATATTTTCCTTCTGTGGGTATTCTTATTTTTTATGAAGAGGTTGCGACTTCCAATAATAGAAACCGTCTAAATAGAATATAACTCTCTGAAGAGTCTCCATTTGTTTTCTAATACTTCAGGGAAAAAAAAGTACAGACATTTGACAAATGGTGACTCCAATCTCTTTAGTTTTATCCATAATTGTTGTTATTGTTGTTATTTGCCATCGAGTCAGACCCGACTCATAGCGACCCCTCCTTGGGTTTCCAAGGTAGTATCACTATGGCAGTGGGTTGCCCAACCTTCCTTCCAAGGAGTGGCTGGTGCGTTTGAACAGCCAGCCTTCTGGTTAGCAGTCAAGTGCCTTAGGCACTATGCTACCAGAGCTCTTTATCCAAAATTAGGTGACAATCTATAAAGATTTTCTATTTATGAAATATGTTGTCCAAAAGTACCATTCCCTGGAGAAGGATGTCATGCTTGGTAAAGCAGAGGGTCAGTGCAGAAGGGAAAGGCCCTCAATGAGATGGATTGTCACAGTGGCTGCAATGATGGGCTCAAGCTTAGTGAGGATTTTGGAGATGGAGCAGGATGGGGCAGTGTTTAGTTCTGTTGTACATGGGGTCGCTATGAGTTGGAGCTAACTCAATGGTACCTAACAACAACAACAATATTTATAAGACATACTACCTTTGTAGTTTTAATGTATATTAAGTTATAATCTTGTAAATAAGGTTATATACAATCTTTAAATATGATCCAGTGCTATGTAAGGTGGCATAGTGCCTAATGCATATGATTGCTAATCAGAAGACTAGAAATTCAAACCCACCAGCCACTCCTCGGAAGGAAGACTGGGCAATCTACTTCTGTAGAGATACTGCCTCGGAAACCCAAAGAGGGGTCACTGTGAGTTGGAGTCGACTCGATGGAGTGAGTTGTTTTGTTGTTGTATCAATATTATATACTAAAAAAAAAACCAAACTCACTGCTTTTGAGTCAGTCCCAACTCATAGCACCTCCTCCTTGGGTTTCCGAGGCAGTATCTCTACAGAAGTAGATTGCCCAGTCTTCCTTCCGAGGAGTGGCTGGTGGATTTGAGCCGCCAACCTTATGGATAGAAGTCATATGCCTTAGGCACTATGCCACCAGAGCTTCTATCAATATTATAGTACTTTAATATACATACTGTAATATACACTCTTTTATAGGACCATAGTCACAATACTATGCCCTTCTGTCCTGAGGAATCAACATCTGTTTTCTGATGTCCACTCTAAAATGCAAAACACATGGTGATTAAGGGCCTGGGTATGGAGAACAGACAATATGACGGATGACTATGTATGTTAGAATCAGGGTGTGAACCCCTTGTGATGTTCAGCATCTTCTCATTCTTCACTAGAGACAAAAGTTTGACACAAAAAAGTGTGACTCATAGCTTAGAGAGTTCCATACTCTCTAGTGGAAGTAACCTTCTGTTAAGGTCCTCTCTGTCCTAATACCCTCCGTCCCCTTTTTGAGTCTCTACAAGAATATCCTTTGGGTTTGAGCTTGAACATTTGATCCTTGGGCCTAAATCCAGGCTCAGTGCAGTGAGAATTGCACTTTAAGGACTAGATTGATTTCCTGCCTTTCCCGGTCCATTATATGACAGGTCTGGAGAGACTAAGAGGCTGCAGTATGACAAAATAAAATGGAAAAAAAAAAAAAATGCATGGGCTTTGGAGTTGGACAGAAGGGGTTTGAATCCTGCTTCTGCTATTTACTAATTGGGTTAACTTGAACCTTTATTTTTCCTCATCTACAAAATGGATAAAATCATTTTGTTCCTCAAAAAATGTTTATGAACCTTAAATGGAGAAAAACTCTCCTTTATATTTCCATTTCATAGATTTTTCAGATATTTGCATTTTTGTCCCCTGGAGAAGTTCCAGCTGTAGCCTAGCACTTCCTCTTTCCATATAGAGCAGGCAGAACATGACTTGTGTCATTTATGATGCACTGATTTCTCCCCCAGGTGGTCATTGAAGCTCAAGGACTGGAGGGTTTAATTGCAGCCACTCCTGATGAGGGTGAAGAGAACCTTGACTCCTATGCTGGCATGTCAGCCATCCTCTTTGATGTTCAGCTCAGACCTGTCACTTTTTTCAACGGATACAGTGATTTGATGTCCAAAATGCTGTCAGCATCTGGTGACCCTGTCAGTGTGGTGAAAGGACTTATTCTGCTAATAGATCATTTCCAGGTAATTCATTAATTCTGCAAGTATTGACTTAGTCCTAACAATGTGCCAGGCACATTCTAAATGTGCTCTATGCTTGGGGTATACAACACAAAGTTCTGATCACTTTGAAGCTCACATTCTGTTTACTCACTCCTCCTGATATTTTTACCCTTTCTTCCTTCTCTCCTTTGCTATGTTGTTGTTGTTGTTGTTGTTGTTTGCCATCGAGTCGGCGCCCCCCTCCTTGGGTTTCCGAGGCAGTATCACTACGGAAGTAGGATTGCCCAACCTTCCTTCCAAGGAGTGGCTGGTGGGTTTGAACCGCCAGCCTT
>NW_006921816.1:1519381-1522210 GCF_000298275.1 Orycteropus afer afer
AGGCTGGCAGTTCAAACCCACCAGCCCCTCCTCGGAAGGAAGGTTGGGCAATCCTACTTCCGTAGTGATACTGCCTCGGAAACCCAAGGAGGGGTCACTTGAGTTGGGGCCGACTCGACGGCACATAACAACGACAACAACAAATGTGATTACTATTAAGTAGTCAGAAATAGAAACATCTCAACATTAATTAAATAGACAAAATAGAGGTACAGTAAAGATGAAGACTTACTAGAGAGGAGACAGTGTTTCATATATGAGTTTTTGTTGTTACTGTTAGCTGTTTTCCTAACTTTTGGCAATCCTATGCACAATGGAACAAGATGCTGCTCAGTCCTGCGACATCCCCATGGTCAGATATGAATCGGACCATCGTGATCCATAGAGTTTCCGCTGACTGATATTCAGATTAAAGGAAATATCTATTCCTCTTCTGAGGTGTGTCCACTAGTCAGCTTAAGCCATCTTATAGCTAGACTCTCCCGCCTTGCTGTCATTTTGATACCACATTAAATTTGAAATATCTAAGGAATGAAGGGGATAGCCCTGATCCTAAAGTTCCAATTGGCACTTCCCCCAATTGTGGTGTGGCATGAGGAAAATTTGGCTCCCACTTTTTTCCACTGAGGATTTGGCTTTTTTCCAAATTTGACTTAGGAAACAGCCATTGCAATGAATTTGCAGCCTTTTCTTTTTCTATATTGCAGCAAAATGATCCGTCGAGTTCTGAAAGAAATGATTGTTCACAATTACGACCGTTTCTCCAAGAGTGGATCCTCTTCTGCCTATACTGGCTACATAGAACGTATGTAACCCCAAAAAGGATTCTCCCTCCATACCCCAACCCAACTTGGTGCTGTTAAAGCTGCTACTAAATTACAGTTGTTGATTTTCCTGTCATTAGGTGATCCCTATTCAGCATCTACTTATGGCCTTGATATTCTTTATTCTGGTTCCGGCATTCTAAGGAGAAGTAACCTAAACATCTTTCAGTACATTGGGAAGGCTCATCTTCAAGCTAGCCAGGTAACTCATTTTCACTGAATTTTACTTAGTAAAGTATGTAAGAAACTCCTTGTTGTTAAATACCATGAAGTTGTTTTCCACTCATAGCAATGTCATGTGATGGAGCAGAACTGCCTCATAGGCTTTTCTTGGCTGTAATGTTTATGGGAGAAGAGTGCCAGGTTTTTTTTTTTTTTCCTCCGAGGAGTCACCAAGTCAGTTCAAATTACCAACCTTTAGGGTAACAGGTGAGTACTTACCCATTTGTGCCACCAGGGCTCCTTATTTACTATTCAGGTAAAATAAAATATATACTGATGGCAACATTATAAAATATGTATGTTAATGATGCCTTCTATCATACCTCACCTGTCTTGGTCAAGGTTTTGTAGAGAAAGAGCACCATTAAGATATATAGATCTCTCTCTCTTTATCTCCCTAAGGAGAGAAATTTATTTTAAGGCATTGGCTCATGTGATCGTGAGGGGCTAGAAAGTCCAAAATATGTAGGTTGTAGAGCTGGGTAGAGATTCTTACAGTCTTGTGTCCCAAAATCTGTAGGTCAGGTGACAGGAAGAATGAAGAGTGAAGAGGCTAGCAAAATGTCTATTTGTAGTCTGGAGGTAGAATATAACTTCCTTTTTTCTCTTAATGTCTCCAACTGATTGGATGAGGCCCACTCATATTGTGGACAGTAATCTGCTTTACTTAACATCAGCTGATTTAACCACATATAACTAACTACTTTATAACATCATCTAGACTAGTGTTTGACCAAACAACTGAGCACCATTGTCTAGCCAAATTGACATACAAAATTAACCATTACATCATCCATGATTCCAGCAATTTCTCAGAGAAAGTTCAAGTATGAACTCAAAACCTAATTAATTTGATTCACTGGACTTGCCAAGGAACTCTAGTGGTGTAGTGGATAAGGCTGCTAACCTGAAAGTTGGGAGCTCTGGTGGCTTAGTGCCTAAGTCATTTTGACTGCTAACCAGAAGGCTGGTGGTTCAAACCCACTAGCCACTCCTTGAAAGGATGGTTGGGCAATCTACTTTGGTTGAGATACCACCTCAGAAACCCAAGAATGGGTAGCTATGAGTTGAATCTGACTGGATGGCATTGAATTAACCTGAAGGTCAGCAGTTTGAATCAACCAACTGCTCCAAGGGAGGAAGATTAGGCAATCTACTTCCCTAAAGAGAAAGGGGATTAAAAGGCCCAGGAATCTGGACAGAGGAGGAGTTAGCGGCAGGGACCCAGGTAAGGGTGGTATGAGAGGTTTCCAATAGGGAGACAAACTTGTCTGTCGGTTTGTCCTACCATGGTGATGTGTTGATGTGAGTTTTGAGGCTGAGCCACTGGTGTTTCAAACCCAGCGGGATGCACATAGTGCACAGATATCAGCCCAGACTGAAACAAACTAGGAAGAAGGAAGAGGCTGTCTACTTCTCAGAGAATTGGCCAGGGAAAACCTTATGAATAACAAAGAAACACTGTTTGATACATTACCGTGCAACTTTATGAATAGTCCGGTTAGGTTAGAAGGCTCTCAAAATAGGACTGGGAATGAACTGCATCATCTGAGTAAACCCAGTCTTAGTCCCATGGATAAGGTAAAGCTTTCAAGACTTCCACTTGCTGATGTGGCACAACTGAAATTGAAGAGAAACAGCTTCAGACATCCATTAATCATAACATGAAATGTACGAAGTATGAACCTAGGAAAATTGGAAGTTGTCAAAAATGAAATGGAACACATAAAGATTGATATCCTTGGCATTAGTGAGCTGAAATGGACTGGTTTTGGCTATTTTG
>NW_006921816.1:1527557-1546286 GCF_000298275.1 Orycteropus afer afer
TTGAACCGCCAGCCTTCTGGTGAGCAGTCAAGTGCCTTAGGCACTATGCTACCAGTGCTCCCCTCCTTTGCTATAGGTAAACAAAATTTTCTTTTGAGTTTATTAGCTACTTAAGAAGTTTCCTTACTCTTGAGGCAAAAGAGAAAATACTGATAGTAGCAAGCAGTTATGGAGAAAACAGCCTAAGATATAATAGCAGAAATAGCCTTGCCTTGTTGTTAACTATTCATCAGCAATGCCTGATGATCTGAATCGAAGTGTAAGATTCAATGCAAATGTGTATAATAATCTAGATCAATGTCAGCAAATATTTTCTAGAAAGGGCCAAAAAGTAACTTTTTAAGCTTTGTCAGCTAACATTCTCTTTTGCACCTCCTCAACTCTGCTGTTACAGTGTGAATGTAGCCATTGGCAATATATTAACAAATGAATGTGACTGTGTCTCAAAAATACTTTATTTATAAAAATATCCAGATTCACCTGTAGGACATAGTTTGCTAACCTTGGATCTAGATTACCTGGGAGTTTTTCTATTCATTAAACTGAGTTATCTGAGGCTTATTCTAAGAGAAAATTTGTTGTCTAGCTATTAAACATAACACAAAGTCTGAGTGTTCAGGCTGTAGTATTTGATAGACCTGGGGTTACTATACAAATAATCTGTTTGAGGTCCCTGATTCTGCAGAGAACTCCAGTAATGTTATCTCAGCGTCAGAGGCACATACCACTCTAGGTCAAGTGCTGACATTGAAGGAAATTTTGGCAGAGGGTGGCCTATCACAAACACCAGGGCAGATGGAATTACTCTAGGCTCACACACTCTCTTCGGCTAATTGGATTACTCTTCAGAGAATGATGATAAAGTCAATTTAATAAGGGGATCCTCTTTAGCCAGCAAAGAATATATTTTCCTGACTGAAAGCAATGGGATAAGTTGTCCAAATGTCAATATTTAAGCTGTAAGAAGCACCTTTGGGACCAAAGGTATCTGTACTCAAAGGGATCACATTAGATACAAAGTTCCTATAACTTATTCCTCTAATTCATAGGCAAGAATTTGAATAAATATACGTTCTGAGTCTAACAAGGACATAAGCCTTTGCTCTAAGTTTTTTTGCATTATTTCTCAGAACAGATTCCCTTGCACACCAGGAGAAAAAAGAGAGGTATGATTTCATGAGAGCTGTGTATAGTAGTAGAAAAATAGCCACCTTGGAGGAAGCCTGAGTTTTCATTCTGGCTCCATGTGTAGCCTCTGAGCCTGACTTTTTTCAATTTGCAGGTACAATGTATACCATGGAAGACTGATATAGGAATTAAATGAGACACCAGATGTAAAGTTTTAACAAACAGTGGGTGCTCCCAAACTGTTAGTTGCAGTTGTTTAATACCCCTCAAAAATTGAAACCAATGTACTATGTACTTCAGTTTCTTTCACAGAGAAACCATAGCTTGTCCTTCTAGGGTCAGTGGAAAATTCCTCTATGACTGCATATAAGAGCACTTCCACAGCCGCTTTGCGTGAGAGAAATGGAATCTTTCCAGAATTCTAAGACACTTCTCAAAACCCACACTGTACTAGAGATGCTTGCTCCCTACAAAAGGCACATTATTGAATAGCCATGAAAGATTTTTCACCATGACACTTGGTGTGTTTTGACTTCCACTTAATTTATAGTCAGTAGGAAGGTCAAGTTCTTTATCACAGACTTCTGGTGGGTGGTCTAACAAGACTATAATTTTCAAACTTGGAAAGAAAGATACAGCTCCAAAGAAAGGAATATTCTAAGCCAGGGCACACAGTAGGAATCTTTTGGGAATAATCACAATTACAATATAAATGCAGAGTTCTTGTATTTTGTCTGTAGTTTGTAGGTATTATTATTTTAAATGAGGATTAAAATTTGGGTGTGGTTATTGCAGTTTTCTCAGGATAATTTGTGTTCCTTCACATTAATAATGATGTGTGAGACAACCTTTGCATCCAAATCCCATCACATTTTGTTCTAGAGTAGAAGTAGCTTTAAGGGTCCTTGGGCTGTCTCCTAAAGTGCTCTGATCATTGCACCAAGATTCTCCTGCCTTCAGCCAAGTTTGTCTTTCAGACTGAAATTAAGTTCATGCCACAATTTTTTTTTTTTTTTTTTTAATTATATCTGATAGGGAACCAAGTCCTTCAGTTGAAATTTCCTGCCACAATTTTTGGAAAGTGGAGAGAATTTGGGGAGATCAACATCACCCTTTCTAGAAAGTGGAAACATGGCATTTATAGTTGGCAAGAGTGCGATGTGTTTAGTCTGAGTAGGGCAGTTACATAAAGAAGTTAATCAAGCTGCCAGTTGCATGAACTTAAGGTCTTTGGAAGAATATCAAACTTAAGGATGCTGAGCCTTCCTTGCAGAACCATTATCACTTCTAACACTGTCCTCAGGCAATCTGATTCCATCCAGTGAAAAAGTTATCAGCCAAGATCACCCATACAATGAACACTGAAAATGCAAGGTTTAAAGACTAAATGCTGGCAAAGACAATGGGTTTTAGACTCCAACAGAATTTCTCACTGATGGACGATGTTTGTAAATGATTAGTGTCTTTCTGAAAAATGCTGTTGACTTCATATTGGATAGACTGTTAATTTGATGTCATTTCAAATGTCAAACAGCAAGATGTTAAGGCTTAATTAAATTACCTTAGTTACCTTACTTTCCTAGTTTGAACTAAACAGTTCCTGGAACTTTTATATTATGCCAGCAATTTTCATCCTACCTTTTATTTTTGGATACTGTGGTCTATATTTAATATAGCACCTAACTGGAGAAGTGTTGAAAGAGAACTTGTTAAAACAGATTGTTGGGCTCCACCCTGAGAGTTTCTAACTCAGTTGGTTAGAAATTGGGTGAGGGGAGGCAAGAATTTGAATATCTAACAAATTCCCAGTTTGGATATCACACTTTGACAAGCATTATCCCTTCCAAAATTAGGCAATGATTGAAGGAAAACTCCCTTTTCAATTGGCATGTTACAGCTCTACAATTTCAATTGATTAAGTAATTTAGCAAATCAGCAGAGTCTGCTGCCAGTACTCAAGATTGTTATTAGCTGCCATCAAGATTAGGGTGGAGGTTTCCTGAGGCTAGAGAAAGACTAGCACAACACAACCCAAATGGTATTATTTACAGCAGGAGGTTGATATGCCTTTGCAAATGGTGTGGACTAGATAGTGTTGCTGGTGCTAATTATATTTTTTCTTCTAGGAGATTCAGCTGCAATCTGGACTAAAGGCCAATATGGAGGTCCAGGGTGGTCTAGCTATTGACATTTCAGGTTCAATGGAGTTTAGTCTATGGTACCGTGAGTCCAAAACCCGCGTGAAAAACCGGTAAGCATTATATGTGTAATACTTTATAAGAGAAGTGCAGAAATATATATTGGGGATTTTTTAACCTTCTCACTTTTCAAAATCTGTCCATTTTGTTTGTAATCATTAAGTCATAGAGTTGGAAGTGACTATGGGAAGCCATTCTGTCCATAGCTTCTTATGAACTAATAGAGTTCAGACAGCCACGAATCTTCTTGCTGTTAAAGACATCCATGGACTGCATACCCCATGAATGAAGGAGTTCCTCTTCTCTTGATACTCTACTTTTGTTGTTGTTGTTGTTATGTGCCGTCAAGTCGGCCCCGACTCATAGCGACCCCTCCTTGGGTTTCCGAGGCAGTATCACTACGGAAGTAGGATTGCCCAACCTTCCTTCCGAGGAGTGGCACTCTACTTTAGTAGTTGACAATTGTGTCAGGGAATTTTATATTGAAGTCAATTTTTTTTCTTTTTTGTTTTGCTAAATCCCTCTTATAGGATTAAAAATCTTTCTTCTTTTTCTGTCTTCAATGGAGTGAGTTAAAAAAAAAAAAAGGACAATTACTTCTGTGCAGAATCTTAGCCTTAAACATTAGAAGTCTTTAAGTTTTTATTAACATTTCTTATTCCAAACAAACTATTTTCAAGTCCTTTAGTTTTTCCTAATCTATGCTGTGGAAATCAAGACAGTATTTTATTTACAACATAAAACAATGTCTCTGAACCAGGATAATAATAAAAAATAATAATTTTTTCCTGTTTGTTACAGAATTAAAGAAAAGGAAATGGAAATGCAATTCAATTTTACCCTTTTGAGTATTTAAAAGTATAGTGGGGCCAAATGATAAAATTATAACTTTGATTCACTTTAAACTATGAACATAAGAATTAAAAACAATGGAAAGATGGCACCTTTAATATGAAGGATGATCTACAGTGTTACTAGAAGGAACCATAGGGAAGAAATGGAATTGACCATCAGATCATCCAGCAATATAACTTAGGGCTTTCTACTGAATTGGTGATCTTCCTCTTCTTTGTGAAGTATTTTCTAGGCAGAAGTTTCCCTTAGTTAAACTGAGTTGAATTTCTTGCAGGGAAAATTAACAATAGGAGCTCTGGTAGCATAGTGCCTAAGGCATTTGACTGCTAACCAGAAGGCTGGCAGTTCAAACCCAACAGCCACTCCTCGGAAGAAAGGTTGGGCAATCTACTACCGTAGTGATACGGCCTTGGCAACCCAAGGAGGGGTCGCTAGAAGTTGGGTCCTACTCGATGGCACATAACAACAACAACAACCTTCTGTTTTTCATATATTCCTTCATTCATTTTTAAATTATATCTTAAAACTTTGCTGAATATAAAACATTTTGAGGAAATATAAGGTATTCAGGGATTGAAAAGACACCACCTCCAACCTCTGACCTACTTGTACACTGATAAGGAATTTTAAATTGCACAACAAAAATAGTACCTCTACCAAAAACTTAATTGGCATAAGATTCTAGTATAATTTGGAGAGTAATTTCTCACAGTTTTATTTAAAGTCTATATATTAAAGTAGTCCTGGTGATAGGTCTTTTATTGAGATTGGTTATCTTCTTCATTATCATCCAAGCCATATTTCCTAGCCAAATCAATCTGTCTATCCCATCCTTTCTCTAAACTAAGATATACAGTATCCACCATATCTGTTTCTTCTGGGGCACCCACTGTTCAGATCCAATATTTGTAGCACAATATTTTTCAAATATTTTGGAAACCACAAATTTGTATCTCTAGAGACCCCTTTGGGGAAAAGTAGCTCTGGTAGGGTAGTGCCTAAGGCACTTGACTGCTAATCAGAAGGCTGGCTGTTAAAACCCACTAGCCACTCCTTGGAAGGCAGATGGGGCAATCTACTTCCATAGTGATACCACCTCGGAAAACCAAGGAGGAGTCGCTATGAGTTGGGTCTGACTCAAAGGCACATAACAACAACAACAAAAGTGAATATGGAATTGAAATAGTTACAGAGAACTGCCAACAGAGAGATACTTACCTAAGACAATTATTACAAACATCAGCTGTCTTCTTGGTGAGTTTAGACTTCTTTTAACAGAACTCAAGAGCTCTGGTGGTGTAGTGCCTAAGGCATTTGACTGCTAACCAGAAGGCTGGTGGTTCATACCCACCAGCCACTCCTTGGAAGGAAGACTAGGCAGTCTACTTCTGTAGAGATACCACCTCAGAAACCCAAGGAGGGGTCACTGTGAGTCGAATTGACTTGATAGCAGTGAGTTAGTTTTAAGGTAACTCAGTTGCTTCTGACCTCCAGAGAGGGCTGGGTTCCGGGTGTGTTTTTGTCTAGGTCTTTGGTAGCTCCATGGGAAGCTCTGGTGGTGCAGTGCCTGAGGCATTTAACTGCTAACCAGAAGGCTGGCAGGTCAAATCCACCACCCATTGCCCCGGAAGGAAGGTTGGGCAATCTACTTCGGTAGTGATACCACCTCAGAAACTCAACGAGGGGTCACTATGAGTTGGACCGACTTGACGGCAGTGAGTTTGTTTTTTTTTTTTTTTGGTTGGTAGCTCCATACCAAACATAGTACTTGAGAGACACTTTGTTCCTACATCTAGAGTTGAATATTGAGGAAGGAATCTGGGGTGAGCAAAGTGTTGCTGCTCAGTCAGGCCTTGATGACCAACAGAACTCTAAGCATATGTAGGTCACTTGTTAGTCCTTTGTTTTCCTTATAGTCATCAGCACCATGAGTTCAGATCCTGTGACATTAGAGCTGTTAGCCTAGCTCAATTAAAGTGTGATGTTAACAGGTTTCTTTTTCTTTCCCCTAAAAAAAATCTTTAGGGTTGCCGTGGTAATAACTGGTGACATCACAGTGGACTCTTCTTTTGTGAAAACTGGACGGGAAATCAGTGTGGAAACAGAAGCAGGCCTGGAGTTCATCTCAACAGTGCAGTTTTCTCAATATCCATTCTTAGTTTGCATGCAGATGGACAAGGATGTAGCTCCATTCAGGTAAGAATGTTTCAGGGCCATCCTTCTTTCACTAGAAACTTGTGCTCAGTTATGAGCATTCAAGTTTGGTATTAAAATAAAATGGTAGTAACTGAGTGAAAATTTAAAAAAGAGTAATAAAAAGAATAATTCATATATCTAAGGAAAGTAAGTTTCTGTGATACAAACTTACTGCCATCAAGTTGATTCCAACTTATAGTGACCTCATTGGGTTTCTGACACTGTAAATCTTTATGGAAGTAGATTGCCCCATCTTCCTTCCGTGGAGCAGCTGGTGGGTTTGAACCACTGACCTTCTGGTTAGCAGCCAAATGTCTTATCCATTATACCACCAGAGTTCCTTTCTATAACACAAAGAAATTCTCTCAAAGTTTTGGTTTGACCTTGAGAATTCTGGATTTTGAATTAAAAAAAAAAAATACTTGCAATAGAATTCTTAATGTTCTGAGGAAGAAATATATAATGGTCCATGCAACTTTCCTGATACCTCTTTCACCCTAGAGCCTAACTCTCATTTAAACAGTATCCTTTGAATCTTTACATTACTATTAGATGGAACTAAGCAGCTCTGGTGGCATAGTGTTACCCACTAGCTGCTCCATGGGAGGAAGATGAGGCAATTTTCTTTCATAAAGATTGACAGCCTTGGAAACCTAATGAGGGTTGCTATGAGTCAGAATTGACTCAATGGCAGTGGGTTTATTACACAGAACTAGAAGGACTAATAGAATGCTTTGGTTCTAGGTAGCACTCAGTTTTCTGTCAATAGTAGCTTTAGAGGTCCCCTTGACATATACTATAGCACCACGTTGTAGACTGAAGACAACAAGCCACCTTGTAGTTCCAGCCTTTCTTTTGACAAATAGGCCAGACTTGAGCACTTTCTTTATTTTCCTGGCATTTCATGATCCATATAAAGAATGCCATATACACACATAGCGACATACATACAGATATGAGTAAGTTAGTTATATTTGTATAGCATAAAAGATCATGGGCTGTAGTTAGAAGATTAAACTGTCACTAACTTATACTAATTACATTGAGAAAAACTTTAAAAATGTATTTTAAAAAAGTAAATCTGCCATTGATCAAAATGTAGTGAACAGCAATCCAGCCATATGGCTATCTGGTTTGGTTCCACATTTTTCTTGGGCCAGAATTTGGGGAATGTTTCCCTGTCAGCATTCTCAGCTTAAGTCCAGTTGGCCTTGGTACTTACTCAAAAGGGGAGTGCTCTCAAGGTGGGGCACCTGGAATGAGGGGTGGGAGACATAGCAAGGACTGAAGATCTTAACAGTATCCCCAAAGAGCTGAAAGGAATTCAGTTCTACATTAAAGAAAAATGTGTGGCAGGACTCTGATACTCCAGGCATCTGAAATGTCTCTGTTAGTATAGAAAGAAATAGGGAAAGGAAAATCACCTCATTCATGGGTATGGAAGCTGGTAATCACTGGCACTTATGTCTATCTCAAATTCCTTTGAAAAAGAAGCTTCAATGTACACTCACCTGGAATCAGACAGGTGTGGGATGACTGGATAACTTTAATTTTTGTGTAATTTTTTCGTCATTATTCTTCTTGTTACACAGGCAATTTGAGACAAAGTATGAAAAGCTGTCCACAGGCAAAGGCTATGTCTCTCGGAAAAGAAAAGAAAAGCTAGTAGCAGGATGTGAATTCCCACTCCATCAAGAGAACTCTGAGATGTGTAAGGTGGTATTTGCCCCTGAACCAGAGAGTACTTCCAATGGTTGGTTTTGAACCTGATTGATGATATTTCACTTGAATCTGCCTCCCTGGAAGGAATACAATGTGACACATCTAAGTACTGCTCTCTGAGAGCACACTGTTTACATATTTACATGTATTTAAGATTTTTGTAAAGAGCTATGAAAAACCTCAAATGATAAAATTTGGGCCTATTCAGTATACTACCTAGTGTGTCGTTTTGAGCTAACATGCACAACACTTTTAACAACATTCGTAGTTTTCGAATCCCATTTGGTACAGTGAGAATAGTTCTGCTCTAAGAACAAAACACTCTGTTCTTTGTAGGAAAAAAAAATAAAAAAAACACTTAGGAAAAGTCAATTTTGTTTCAATAAGTTTCAACTAATGTATATGAAGACTTTTTTTTTTGATGGAACATTAAATGTGACTTGCTTTCTACCAAGCATGTTGCATTATCAGGAAAAAAATGGCCTATTTTTTCTTCCTCTTTTGAGGGGATGAGGGTAGAGGACAAGACTTTTTAAAGACTTTTGCCAGTCAGCTTTAAGAATTAATATTTGTCTTCTGTTATTGTTAATTTCATTAAGCATTAAGACAGAAGGCACTCAGAATGAAGACATACAATGTCATTGTTCTATGGACCATGTAGTCAGGTTTCTAGAAGGAAGCCATTCCATCATCTTCCTCCAGCCCTACAAAAATAGTGGACTTGACAAGTAGGTTTTAAAAAAAATTATTTCAGAAACTCCATTTGATTTCTCTTATTCTGTGCCTCTTTGAGACTGCGATGTAGTACACTATCCTTTATAGGGGACATCCCCATATAGTCATCTCATCTCTGCATCACATGTTTTGTGGTGGAAGCTCCAGTCTATTTGTCTACAATTTGCAGAACAGGCAGAATCACCGAAGTAATATAATACTGCTTCAAGAAACTGATAGATCTGGATTTCTGAAGAAGAGACATGAGGAAAAGAATGTCTTTATTTGTACAAATTAAAGAAGCCATGTCAAACATTTTCAAATATTTATTATTAAGCAGAAACATGTGTTTATACTGATAATTCCAATGGTGGGTGTTCATTTGTCCGTATACATATAAAACTGAGATAGCACATCATTGGTTCTAAATTGAATATGAAAAGTGATGAAATAAATATGTGGAAATCCTACTGAATTCCTTTTGTCTTTCATTAATTTGAATACCGCATTTCTCTTTTCCTGCCACTTTCTGAGCTTTGACACATGTAAACCTCTGCAGCTCTGCAGAATGGGCCAGATTTCCTGGGTGGAAAGCCAGAGCCCAGAGCCTTTTAGAAAACGGATCACTGAAAATAGTAACAGCCAGGACTTCTAAGGGTCTGTGAGCTTGAAAACAAATTATAACTCCATATTCTTAAAACTCTGGATAAGCACACTTACTGTTAAGTTTGTCAAAAGGGAGGAAGGACTGAGAAAACGAGTGGGGGTGGGGAATCACAGGTGGTGGATTATCTGCCTGCCCATTTGGAGAACGTTGTTAGTTGGCATCAACTTTGAATCATGGCAACCCCATGTGTGCAAATAGAACAGCTCCTTAAGGTTTTCAAGGCCTTGACCTTTTGGAAGCAAACTGCAAGGCCCAACTGGCCGAAAGCAAATTGCCAGGCCTTTGGGTGGTTCAAACCACCAAACTTTTGGAGTCAAGTGCTTAATCGTTTGTGCCATCTAGGAACTTGTATTTCGAGAATATGGATCAATGAATCAAAAAAAAAAAAAAAAAAAACAACTCACTGCTGTTGAGTCTAATCCAATCTGACTCATAGAGACCCCCTCCTTGTTGAGTTTCCTGGGCAGCATCCCTATGGAAGTAGATAGCCCTGTCTTCCTTCCGAGGAGTAGCTGGTGGGTTTGAACTGCCAGCCTTCTGGGTAGCAGTCAAATGCCTTGGGGACTGCCCCACAAGAGCTCCCAGATCAATGAATGGTACTTAGCAATTCTCCCATGCTCCAAAGGAACAATAAACAAGAATATAAAACAAATATTAACTCCTTTATAGATAAACAAGAGAGAAATGTAAGAGGGATGGAGAGGTTTTCCACATTTTGAAATGACACCTTGGAACCAGAAATACAACCGTAAACCTCATTTACAGTCTTCTAGTTCTGACCACTTCACTGTTACCAACGGACGGTCAAACCAGTTTTGTCTTCTGCAAAGCTGCTGTCTGGGAACCATGTGGGTCCCCTGACCTCAATCCATGGGTGACACTTCTGCCCAGTCAGCTCCATCCCTCAAGCCTTTAAGATTTAGTGTGGCTTACTTTCTTCTCTGAAGTACACTGTCCCTCTGTGTTACTTGGTGTTTTGCCCATGACAAGCGATTCATCTCTTAACCTCATCACCCTCTGAACCTGACCAATAAAAAATGTTGTTAGAGCTCTCTCTTACTAAGTGCTTATTATGCATCAGGTATTTAACCATTTAATTCTCACAACAACCATATTTAGTAGGTAGAATTATGATTACCATATTATAGGTCAGCACTATCCGAAATAAATACACAAGCCACATAGTAATTTTAAATTTCTAGTTATCACTTTAAGGACCTCTGTCGGCATAGTAGTTAAAAGCATTCATCTGCTAAACAAATCACCAGCCGCTCCCCAGGAGAAAGATGAGGTAGTCTTCTTCTGTGAAGATTTACAGCCTTGGAAACACTACTCCTTCCTATAGGGTCAATATGAGTCCGAATTGCCTTGATGGTAGTAGTGGTGGTTTAGTAATCACATTAAAAAAGTAAACTTAAACAGACGAAATTAATTTTAATAATATATTTTATTTAACCCAATATACAAAAAATATTATATTAGTATGTAACTAATATAAATAATTAATGAGATTGGCTGGAAGATTAGGTCCTCAAAATCTGATGTGTATTTTATGTATATAAACCAAAAGAGAAAAACAAATCCACTGGCATTGTGTCAATTCCAACTCATAGTAACCTTATGAGTAGAACTGCCCCATAAGGTTTCCAAGGCTGTAAATCTTTACGGAAGCAGATTATCACATCTTTCTCCCATGGAGTGGCTGGTGAGTTCAAACTACTGATCTTTTGATTAGTAGCTGAGCCCTTTAACCACTGCATCACCAGGGCTGTTTTTAACACATATTTATTTATTTATTTTAAATTTTTATTGTGATTTGGGTGCAATTTTTGTTTCATGACACTGATTACAATCCCTACAATGTAATACCTTTCCTCCCACCTCTCCCCTGTAATTTCCCTTTCTTGTGTCTTCCTAACCTCAGCATTCCTTCCTGCCTAGCTCTCTCCTGTGCAAATGCTGTCCTTCTGATCTTCCATGGTTGACTGTCCTAAAGAGTGTGTCTCCCTGACATAGTTATTCAAATTGTAGACCCATCTGCTATTTGGCTGATAGATAACCATGGAAGTGAGTCCAATTCCAGGCCTGAAAGGTGATTTAGGGCCATAGTCTCAGGGGTTTCACTAGTCTCTTTCTGACCAATAATTCTGGTTATTTTTATGTTTTTCAATTTTCTTCCACATCTTTCCTCCCACTCTATCCAGGATCTCTAATTCTGATCCCTTTCCAAGTGGTTGGCATAGATAGCCAAGCATTATCTAGTTCTTCTGGTCTTGGGGTTGTGTAGGCTGAGGTTCTTATGGTCCATTAGTCCTTTGGACTAACTATTTCCATTTATCTTTGATTTTCTTCACTCTCCTTTGCTTCAGATGAGGAAACACCAATACTTGCATTTTAGATGGCCACTTGCAAGCTTTTAAGACCACGGTCACTGCAAAAAGGGCAAGGAGGCCACATGTTCTGACCTCCTCTAATCCCACAAGAGAAAGACAGGATTACCAGCAGTAACCCAAGGCCTATTACTGCAAGGCCAGACATGCTGCCTCCCTCCAGCTATTTCACCAACCATTCCTCCCAAAGCACCCACCACCTCTCTCCTGGGTTCAATAATTCGCTGCAGTGGCCACACAAAACTCACAGATTACGGGATTTATTAGGGAAGCACCAGGCTACAACTCAAGTTCAGGTAGAACGCTCAGTCTCTCTCTCAGCCCACCGTCCCTCAGCCAACAGTCTCTCACAGTCTCTTTCGGCAGCAGTGCTGGTCCCTCGGTGTCTCACTCAGCAATGCATGTCTCTTTCCCAGCAGCACGTGTCTCTTTCAGGGGCGCATGTCTCTTTCCGCAGTACATCTTCCTCCACCAGCAGTCAGAGAGAGTTCTGCCTCCAGGAGGCCTCCTTTTGAGCCCGGAAGGGTGATCAAACTAGCCAATCACAGCATCAGAACTCTAAGCAGTGAGAGAGAGTGGGAACCTCCCAGAACATTGTATTGTGCCACGCCCAACAGAAATAACCCAGGTGGATAGCTCCTCAGTTGCTCATAGAAAATCCCACCTTGGAGTTTACAAAGACTTATGGGTAGAAAAGCCACACTAAGTAATTTACTACACTGCAGTTACTACACACCAAAGTAGGATGTATAACAATGTTTTTGTGTATTATATTGTACCAATTGCTCTTGATGTCCCCTGCAACCATGGTCCTAAGCCTGCAAGCCCAGTCACTCACTGCCTCATGGTACTTGGTTGTGGTTTAGAAATTATCCTTACTTTTTCCTCTGTTAGCGATGTGACATATGTGGACATTTTTATAGCACATACAAATACATTTGTAGGAATACTGTCTGCCAAACCTATGTATGTCATATTCCCATTTGCCTACCTATTCCTGATCTTCTTGTCTGTATACCTATGCATCTACTCATAGATCAGTGTTTGTTTTTACTGATCATGCAGTATATATAATAGTATTTACCTTTGTTGTCTGTACCTCTTGTGCACCTCTCTGTGTTTTCCTTGTTGGTTTTGGTATGTGCCGTCAAGTCAGACCTGACTCATAGTGACCCAAGCACATCTCAATTTAGACTAGCCACAGATGACTAAAGACTACCATATCAGACAACAGTACAACTATAGATGTAGAACCTGAGGCTCAGAAGTCATTTAACTTGCCTAAGTTTTTCTCAACTAGAAAATAGTAGAACTAGAACTCAAATATACATAGTTTCACTTCAGAACCTGATTTCTATACCTATTGCACTATATTTCTCAGATTCTTTTGGTTTTGACAAAAAGTAATGAAAATGACAAAACACAAAACAGAAGCTACAAAGCTACAACCTACGTTATAAAGTTGTGAGTCATTGCATTTTCTCTGTGGTTCTTGAGTTTCTTTTTCTGGTGGTATCAGAAGCCTTTGCCCACTCATAGACCTGTTTAACTCTATGCCAACTACCTTTCCTCCATGAAACATTCTTCATTCCTGTAGGCAGGCCTGAATGTACAATAACAAATGTATACTTTCTTTGGTAATAGCTTTTATGAGACTTAATCCAAATGTCATTCTATTTATCTATTTAAAATGTACAATTCAATGTTTTTAGTATGGTCAGAGTTGTACAATTTTCACTATCAATTTTAGAACATTTGTATTACCTACACCGAGAAAACCATAACAATCACTTCTAAAACTTCCTATCTCCCAGCCGCAAGCAACACTAATTTTCTATTTCTGTAGATTTGCCCATTCTGCACATTTCATACAAATGAAATCATACAATATGTGATCTTTTGTGACTGACATCTTTATTATTACTTTTTTTTCACCATAATCTAATTTTATTTTTTAAGTTTATTGGGCTTTGGGTGCAAATTTACAAAGAAAATTTGTTTTAGATTCAACAGTTCATGCACATTTGATTCCATGCCCCGATTACCATCCCCAACCATAAAAACCTCTCCTCCCCTCCCATTGCTGTGATTACCCCTTCCCTGTGCCCTTGTTAACTATATATTCCTGTCTGTCCAGCTTTCCCTCTCTATGAATGCTGTCCCTCTGGAGTCTCATGATGAATTGCTCTAAGGGGTGCATCTCCCTAGAGTAGGTGAGTGCATGCCCTGGGGTAGGTGTTCTGCATGTAGGTCTTTCTACGATTGGGCTAAGAGCCAAACCATGGGAGTGAGTCCATTTTGGGGCCAAAGGGCCATAGTCTCGGGGGTTCCACCAGACTCTATCCGACCAGTAATTCTGGTCAGTTTTTGAATTTTGTTCCACATTTTCCCTCCCACCCTATCCAGGATCTCCAGTTTTGACCCCTTTGTGTGTGGTTAGTGTTGGTAGCCAGGTACCATCTAGTTCTGGTCTCCGGGTCCTGAAGGCTGAGGTCCAAGTGGTCCATCTTAGTAACTGGCATCTTTAATTGAACGTAATGTTATCCAGATTCATCCATGTTGTATGTAGCATGTATTGGTACTTTGTTCTTTCTTATGGCTGAATAATAATACTCCACTGTATGGATATATTTCATTTTGCTTATCCATTCATCTGTTGGTGGATTTTTGAATAGTTTACATATTTTAGTTGTTATGCATAAAGCTGTTATACAAATTCAGTTGCAAATTTTGTATGAACACATCCTATAAATGCTATGAAAGAAATATGTTCAAAATCCTAAAGGTACGTGATGGGGTAACAGATAACACTTCATCAAGGAGATGACATTTGAGCTAAGACACATGATTTACCTCTACTCTGCTTAACCAGAAGCAGTCTCTCTTCTTGGATATGTATCAGCTTCCTTTACTATTCATGACATCTAAAACTCCAGAGTAGAGTTTAATCTGTTTGCCTTCAGTTTGAGCCTGCAGTAGCATTCTCAGAGAAGCTCTGTTCAATTGCAAATCTTATTTTATGAGATTAGAAAATATAAAACTTTAGTTTACTAAAATGACACCATTTAAGGTACATTAGCTAAACATTTACCTTCCATTTTGGGATTATTTTTTATCTAGAATGACATTAGTAATCCTTTGCTATATTCCTATTAATAAAAGTTTGATTTACTCACAGTCGACTAGGAACATCACAGTAACCTGTGAGCTATTTTCACCCTTCTATTTTTACTAGAAAGATTCCTGCCATAATCTTCTAGGATTACATGTAAAAGTTTGGGCAGTCTCTTTCCAGAATAGGTTTTAGGTTCTAATTACCTAGTTCCTTTTGTTAGTGAAAGTCAGTTACCTCCTTTCTGTTTCTGGATTCTGTATTCCCACTTTTATTTATCCTTTTCCCACTCAGTTTGTCTGATGATAAAACATGTAAACATAATCTTGGAGTAAAATTTCAGTGTGAGATAAAGATTTCAAATTAGTGAGGTACACAGGCTTAAGGATAAAGATGTTCTACTGTATTCCTCAATTAAGAAAGAAGACATTAGCCCTTTTAATGAAATCTGACAGGGCACAGTGAATTGAATGTAAATAATTTGGATGAGAAGATGACTTCCAAGGGTTAAAATTGTTGTTGCTTAACCAAATTCTTCCAAAGTCTTCCTCTGCCTTAATTTTTATTAAATACTTTTTTTTTTCTGTACTTGTTAGGTGCCATGCTCTAGACTTTTAGGTCATTAAATAATTTAATTTTTATAACACCTCTATAAGGCAGGAGCTTATAGGAATTCTATATTCTTTTTGTATGTAGAACTGAAACAGGGAGAATAAATGACTGACTGGTCCAAGGTCTCACAAGTGCTAAGACTTGCATTCTGTTTCTGTTCCTCTGCTATCATTTTTCCCAGCTTCCATAATATTTCCTTCACATATAAGCTGCATCTATTAAGATCTCTGCTTCCCAGGAACAAGTATTACCTAGACCACCTACTTGAGAATTAAGCATACCAGCTTTGGTGGCTGTCCTTCTCTGTTGCCTTGTGTCATTTTGTTCATTTGGCTTTTAATTTTATTTTTCTTACGTTAATATTTTAACTTTCAAATGAAGTGTGAGCCTCTCAAGCAAAGGGCCATGTGTATAGTTCATTGTATCCTCCACGTAGGATATGGTAGATGTTCAGGAACTATTGAACTATGATTGTCATGGTGTCAGAATGTGAAGTGCTTTCAGGGTGGTTAAGGGGACATTTGAAGAAAATAGATTTCAATCAGTGTCTCTACAGCAAAGCAATTTATTCTCTTTTCATGGTACAAGGCTTTTACCCTTTGCTCAAAAGAAAACGATAAAGGATCAAAACTGAGGTTAGATTAACTTTGCCAAAAAGGAAGAAAAGTACATTTTCTTAAGCACCATCTTTTCTAAAAAGCTTACAAAACCCATGAGAGAGAGACATTTATTGTCTCCATTATTTTATCATTGAGGAAAATGAGAGTTGCAGAGGGACTAAAAACCAAAAGCACCAAACCCACTTCCATCGAGTGGATTCCAATTCATAGTGAGCCCCATTGGGTTTCCATAGGTGGTAAATCTTTACAAAAGTAGATTGCCAGAAGTCTTGCCCTAATATAATGGGTCACAAGCAAAGTTCTCTCTACAGGACCATCTATCTTCTGGTTCCCTTCATAAAGCAGCCAATTAGTGTTTGCCTGTGCTCTCTGAAACAGAACAGTGGCTCTCAAATTTGAACACGCACCAGAACCACCTAGAAGACATCTACAACCAAGATTGCTGCCCCTCTCCCGGCTTCCCTGAATTTCCAATTCCACAGAGGTGAGCTGAGGACTTGCATTGAGCAAATTTCTCCCATATGAAGCTGATGCTGCTGGTCTGGGAACCACACTTTGAAAGTCTGACTCTAGCAATTTGACCTTGAGAACAAGAAAAACACTAAAATCGTAGGAATCCCATAGGCCTCAAAAATGTATGAGACTAAGATTGTGCTGACTGCTGTGAAATATTTTCTACAAATCACAAGGAGCATCTCATTCCTCTACCATCAAGTTAATTTGAAACAAGTGAACTGCTAAAATATGAGGCTTCTAAGTGGAGTATTTGCATGGTGGCTCCTCATTAGAATAGACTATTTCTGAAGAACTGATAACTTAGTAGTGTTGAGGTGAGCGGAAAGGAAGGAGGAGTGAGAGGAGGCAAGAGATGTCTCAAAATCCCATCAAAAGTCAAAAGTCTTTAAGAAGACACATGCCATTTATTCAGTAATTCTATTTAAACCTAAACAAACAAAAAGGAGCTCTGGTGGCACAGTGCCTAAGGAATTTGACTGCTAACCAGGAGGCTGGTGGTTCAAACCACAGAAGGAAGATGGGGTAATCTACTTCTATAAAGATTTGTTGTTGTTAATGTGCCGTGGAGTCGGACTCAATTCATAGTGAGCCCTCCTTTGGTTTCCTAGGTGGTATCACTATGGAAGCAGATTGCCCAACCTTTCTTCTGAGGAGTGGCTGGTGGGTTTGAACTGCCAGCCTTCTGGTTAGCAGTCAAATTAGCCTTAGGCACTGCGCTACCAGAAAACCAAACTCACTGTCTTACCGTAATTTTGACTCATAGCGACCCCTCCTTGGGTTTCCAAGGCATTATCTCTATGGAAGTAGATTGGCCAATCTTCCTTCCAAGGAGTGGCTGGTGGGTTTGAACCATCAGCCTGCTGGTTAGTAGTCAAATGTCTTAGGCACTACGCCACCTTGGAAATCCAATGGCGGTAGCTATGAGCCAGAATAACCAGAGATGCTTGAAAAGATTTATATTCAGATGTTCATTGCAATGTTATTTTAATAGCTCAAAACTATAAAAACTAAATATTTAAATTGATGGAATTGGTTAACCATATTATGATATGATCACATGAAGAAATAAAATATAGTCATTAAAAATCATGTTTGACTGCTAACCAGAAGGCTAGCAATTTAAACCCACCAGCCACTCCTCATAAGGAAGATTAGGCAATCTACTTCCGTAGAGATGTTATTGTTGTTGTTATGTGCTGTCGAGTCGGCCCCGATTCATAGTGATCCCTCCTTGGGTTTCCGAGGCGGTATCCTATGGAAGTAGATTGCCCAATCTTCCTTCCAAGGAGTGACTGGTGGGTTTGAACCACCATCCTTCTGGTTGGCAGTCAAGTGCCTTAGGCACTACAATACTAGAGATACCTCCTGGGAAATCCAAGGAGGGGTCACTATGACTCAAATCTACTTGGCAACAGTGAGTTGGTTTTTTTTAGAAAAAAGAATAATGGAAGATAAGGATCTAGCTTATAATATGATGAAGCAAAAAAAGTTGACTACAAAATAGAATTAAAATATTAAATATATTTACAAGTGTTTATTTTATAGAAATGATTTGTATAGTGAGTGTTTCTGATTGATTTGAAATTTTTTTCTTTTTCATATTTTTCAATTTTTAAAATATTTTGATATTTTCCTAATTTCCTTAAATGAATTTCCATTACTGTTATAACCAGAAGATATTCCAATAAATGGTTTGATTATTTTTAAGCAACGTATAAGGTAGTGGAGGAGCTCTGGTAGCATAGTACATAAGGCACTTGACTGCTAACTAGAAGGGTGGCAGTTCAAACCCACCAGCCACTCCTTGGAAGGAAGATGGGGCAATCTACTTCCATAGGTATATTGCCTAGGAAACCCAAGGAGGGGTCACTATGATTTGGGTTCTACTCGACGGCACATAAACAACAAACAACAACAAAATAAGGTAGTGAATTTGAGCTTTTCAGAAGCAGAAATGCTATAATGGAGAGGTATATTAAAAAAAAAAAAAAAAAAAAAA
>NW_006921816.1:1548671-1579859 GCF_000298275.1 Orycteropus afer afer
AAAAATTCTCACAACTGGACCAATGAGCAGCATCACAATAAATGGAGAGAAGATTGAGGTTGTCAAAGAATTCACGTTGCTTGGTTCTACAATCAATGCCAACGGAAGCAGCAGTCAGGACATTAGATGACATGTAGCATTGGGAAGGTCAACCATGAAGAAACTCTTTCAAGTGGTGAGGAGCAAGGATGTCTCCTTGAGGACTAAGTTGTGCCTGACACAAGCCATGATGTTTCCAATCGCCTCATATGCATGTGAGAGCTGGACAATGAATAAGGAAGACCGAAGAAGAATTGATGCTTTTGAGTTGTGGTGCTGGTGAAGAATGCTGAAAGTAGCATGGACTGCCAAACGAACTAAGACCTGTCCTGGAGAAAGTGCAGCCGAGATGCTCTTTGGAAGCAATGATGGCCAGACTTCGTCTCACCTACTTTGGTCATGTTGTAAGAAGGGACCATTCCCTGGAGAAGGATGTCATGCTTGGTAGGGTGGAGGGTCGGCGAAGGAGGGGAAGACCTTCAAAAAGATGGATAGACATGGTGGCTGCGACAATGAGCTCAAGTATACAAGGATTGTTGAGCTGGCCCGGGATCGGGTGGTGTTTCGTTTTGTTGTGCATGGGGTCGCTATGAGTTGGAAATGACTCGACGGCACCTAAAAACAACAACAACATCACAACAGTTATTGATTGTTCAACCTTCCTTCCAAGGAGTGGCTACTGGGTTTGAACCACCAGCCATCTGGTTAGCAGTCAAATGCCTTAGGCACTACATTACCAGAGCTCCCAGATGTATATGTTGTTGTTGTTAAGTGCCGTGGAGTCAGACCCGACTCACAGTGACCCCTCCTTGGGTTTCTGAGGCGATATCACTACGGAAGTAGATTGCCCAACCTTCCTTCCGAGGAGTGGTTGGTGGTTTGAACCTCCGCCTTCTGGTTAGCAGTCAAGTGCCTTAGGCACTATGCTACCAGGGCTCCTAGGAGAGGTATATAGTAGTAGCTAATATTTCTTGAGTGGTAACTACAGACTAAAGCTTTAATCTATATTATCTCATTCTAAGGCTCACATTCTAATAACATTATATAATATAATGTCTAATAATATATCATTAGGTGCTCTGGTGATGTATTCCCTAAAGCATTTGACTGCTAACCAGAAGGCTGGCAGTTCAAACCCACCAGCCACTCCTCGGAAGGAAGATTGGGCAATCTACCTCCCTAGAGATACCACCTTGGAAACCCAAGGAGGGGTCACTATGAGTCAGACCCAACTCCACCGCAGTGAGTTTTATTTTTATTTTTTTTAATATATCACTATGTATAATACCAGGAGCTCTGGTGGCATAGTGCCTAAGTCACTTGACTGCTAACCAGAAGGCTGGCGTTTCGAACTCACCAGCCACTCTGCAGAAGGAAGATGGGCAATCTACTTCCATAGCGATGTTGTTGTTGTTGTTGTTATGTGCCGTCGAGTCAAACCCGACTCATAGCGACCCCTCCTTGGGTTTCCGAGGCAGTATCACTACGGAAGTAGGATTGCCCAACCTTCCTTCCGAGGAGTGGCTGGTGGGTTTGAACCGCCAGCTCTCTGGTTAGCAGGCAAGTGTCTTAGCCACTATGCTACCAGATACTGCCTTGGAAATCCAAGGAGGGGTCGCTATGCGTTGGGTCTGACTCCACAGCACATAATAACAACAACAACATGTATAATACAGCAATATAGATCTAATGTGTGTTATATATGTGAAAATACTCTAATAACTTATTATTAAACTAATTTTACTGAAAAAAAAGTAGTGGAGGTTTAGAGAGGCAAAGTGATGTGAAGGTAAAGGGTAGAAGTGTGTTTTGAAGCAAGGCACATGTGACTTGAATGAATCTGAAGGTGCTTTAGCTTCCATAGAATACCATACTCATGGACAATCTGCTGATCTGGTTATAACTTCAAGGGACAGAAAAATAATATTAGCTATTGCTATGTGTTTTAATGACCATGTTTACACCCCACTTCTGTTGAATCACCTCCCTATCAAAGGCCTTTGACCATGATCCTTCTCCCCACACTCATTCTTTATTACCTTTCAGAAGCTTCCTTGTACCCTGCACAGCTAAACGTCTTCCATTTCAATCTCTTGCTGTTGCCCTGCTTTTCCTGGTTCCCATCACGTCTAGTTCTCAATGCTTCCCGGCCTGCCCCATGCTGTGTCTTTGACATGGATCTCTTTGTTGTGGCTCTTAGCCAGTTTCCTCTTTCAATCTCCATGCTTTTGGCAAGGCTTAGACTAGATAGCTTCATCAGCATATCAGGCATTCCCACTGTATTTAAAGCTTCCTGAAATGCTAATCTCTCATGAATCAGAGCACCTGGCATATAATAGGCACTCTTTCTTTCCTGAAGAAAATCTGTTATACACTGGAAGTATAACTGATTTCTGCCCTATCAGACTTCAGCATATTGCCTAACATATGAAAAGCATGCCCACCAAACCTTATATATTCTAGGTTTTCTCATTCTAGATTCTTGCTAAAAGTGTTTGACTGCATCTACCTAACATGTATGCTAAATGTGCTCTGGTTTATCTTTAAAAGTGTATCTGTTTAAAAGCATATGTTAATGAGAATGGTGGTTTTAAACACCACCAAATTATTTGACAATCTTCCCAACAAGACCTAGGGTCTACATTGCTGCTTTTGAATCTAGGCTCCCTGGTTGCTTGTCCAATAGAGTAAGATGAAAGTGGTGCTGTATCAGTTTCTGAGCTAGGTCTTAAGAAATTGGCAGCATCTTCACTCTCTTTTGGGAGAGCTCTGGTGGCATAGTGCCTAAAGCATGTGACTGTTAACCAGAAGGCTGGCTGTTCAAATTCACCAGCCACTTCTCAGAAGGAACATTGGGCACTCTACTTCCTTAGAGATACCACCTTGGAAACCCAAAGAGGGGTCACTATGAGTGGAATCAACTCAATGGCAGTGAGTTTGTTTTGTGGTTTTCACTCTCTCTTAGGATATTCACTGTTAGAACTCAGCCACCACATTTTAAGGAAGCAAGGTAGCCTATGGAGAGGCCCACATGAAGAGGAACTGAGGCCCTTAGCTGTATTCCCATCCAAGAGCCAGTATCAATGTACCAGTCATGTGAGTGAGCCATCTTGGAATAGATCCTCTAGTCCCCAGTTGAGCTACTGTATGAAGTAGAGACAGTGTTCCAGAGTCCTGCCCAAATTACAGATTTATGAACCAAACCAATGATGTTTGTTGTTGTAAACCACTAAGTTTGGGGAGAAGCCTGGCAATGCAAGCAGTTTGCAATCAGCCACTAACCTAAAAGTTGACAGTTCAAACCCAGCCAGCAGGTCTGCAGAAGAAAGGCCTGAAAATTGTTTTCCATTACAGCCCAGAAAAAACATTCTGTAATACATAGGGTTACAATGAGTCAGGTACTGACTCAACAGCAGCTACTAACAACAATAAATTTTAGGATGGACTGTTACACAGCAATGCACTGCGTGGCTGGAACAATGGGCATGCTTGGTTATGAAAGCAAGATGGTCTAGACATAGTGTAGAGGGTATGAATTAGCAAGTCATCATTAGGTGATTAAATTACTCCACATAAAAATTAACAGGAAATTGGAGGATTGGAGCCATCAAGTTAGGGAGCCAAGGATGTGGAAGGTGAACTGAGGGAGAGGGCTCTAAAAATAGGAAGATTGGCTAGAGGATGGATCAGTTTAACAATCAGTGAAAATGATCTAGTGATTGAATGGGACTATCAAAGAACAGAGAACTCATTCATGGCTCTGGTTTAAGTTGTTTCCTAATGCAGCTGGCTGCCATGTTATGGACCACCTCCTAATCTCCACCCATTTATCCTACATCTTAAAATCCTGCCACACATTAGCCTTGAGTTTGGAATACTTAGGGTCTTCCAGGGTGAGTGTGCTTAATGAAGACTGGTGGGGCAATACAACACAGAGAAGAACAGCGCATGGAGGCAAAATAGAGAGTGGAGTTTGATAATTAATTCAGTGGAACAAGAGTTGGAAGCCAGTGGTAACTCAGGAAAGAATAATGCTTGGACCTTCCCTCAACTTTCTTCCTTGCTCTGCAACCTCCAATCCCTATACATGATGTGATGTACATCCTGAATGTCTCTATTTGTGGAATGTGGGTTCAAGTCTCTTTTGGGTGTATGTGAAACATTAATAAAGAGTTGTTGCTGTTAGTTGCTATGGAATCAGTTCTTGACTCACAATGACCTCATACACACAGAATAAGATGCTGCCTGGTCCTATGCCATCTTCATGATAGGGTACAGATAGAATTGTCATTATCTATAAGGATTTCCTTGGTTGATTTTTGGAAGTAAATTGCCAGGCCTTTCTTCCTAGTCTGTCTTAGTCTGAAATCTCCACTGAAACCCGTTCCGCATCATAGCAACAGGCAACTGTCCAATGATAGGAGTGGTGACTATGCAAACTGAGCTCAGGTCTCCCACAGGGAAGGCAAGAATTGTACCACTGAACTACTGATACCTCTAATAAAGAGTATTTTAGTTAAAGGAAGCATGTATGTTAGAAGCTAGAAAAAAATGGAAATGTCCAAAGTTTGCTTTTTTTAAAAAAAACTTAAAATAATGACATACAATGCTTGTTTTCTTTGCAGTTATTTTTACTGGAAAAAACAACAATAACAACATTTTTTTTTTTCAAAACAGTCAAAAAATCATTACACAAGATTGCACAATCATTTACAAATGCTAGCAACTGAAGGTAAATAGGCTAGTCTCATAGAATCCTTGTCCAAGTAGTTTTCTCCATATGCAATACACTGCAAATGCAATACTCAGAACTGTTAGTCTGGATTCAATGTCTGCTTTGGCCAAGCTCATTGCATTCTATAATTTAATCACATAAGACCTCAGGTGGATATGTTTCCACCATGATTCTATGTTGAGAGCAGTTTAAATTTTCACATTCTTTTCTTTTACCTCTGACTTTTTTCACAGTCAGGGATAAAATTCAGCATTATTCAATATCCTTCCATTTTATCACACAGTTTGCTCCTCTCTATTCTGACCTAACTTCTACAGTCTTCACATTCTCTTCAACCATCACTGTCTTTATTGTACATTATGAGTTATACGTAAACTTAGAAATCCACATCTTCAAGAGGGAAGAAAAAAAAAGACCACCTGCTAGGAAACTGATCCAAGAATGGTAATATTTTCAGACAGAGTTTTGGGAAAGACTTTTTGCCATTAACACTAGCTTGTGAAAGCAATTATGCAACTTAAAAAAAGAAAGAAAAATTAGAACTGTGGGTATGTATTTTAAATTCTGTGTCATTTTGAACTAAATAGGACTCTAATAATGTGGTACAGTTGCAACATGAAACACTGACTGTTGCTGTTGTTAGGTACTGTTGAAATTGTTGTTGTTAGGTGAGTAGCCTCCAGCCTCACAGCAACATGCAAACCACCACAGTAAGACAAACTGACAGACGAGTGGTGGCACTGAATATTAACAGCTTACACATGCTGATGTGAATATTCAGTTATATTCTGAGACCTGGACACACGATGAGTCCGATTCTCAGAATCCTTACTTGGATCTTGTAATTACCTGTATCACAGATGGACATTTATTTTTCCCCCATGACGAACAAACTCTGCAATTCTGATTAGATCCAAACCCGAGGCACCATTTTGGACATGATACTTGCTTTTTAAAATCATTTTATGCACATGTGAGGTCTACTTAGGACCTAGAAGTTAGTTAAAAATATATAAACAATCTATTGAAAATATATACCACATATATGTATATATCACCTTAGAAATTATGTAAAAGCTTAACATATTTTATGAACTTGATTTTTATAAACAGTTTCTAAAATAACAAACTTACACAAAAAATTTTTCCCCTCAACAGTACTGATAAAATACAGGGCACCTTTTTCTTTCAAGTATTTGGGTAAAATAGCATACCCTGAGAATTTTGGGGTGCAAACCTACACCTTGTAAACTGTAGAATGAAACTCCCCAAGCACCACAGAGAAAAATGTATACCATGATAATTTTCAGACACAGAGACTATTATTATATGTGTTATCCCATGCACATATACTTATTTACGATGAAATTATAGCCAATCTATTGCAGAATTAATACTGTCCTGCAGTCCAAAGTATTATTTCAGGTAGCATGCCAATTTGTAGCAAACACAGACTGTTATTTCTATGAAGTATGAAAACAATTAAAATGCATTACATCTCTTTAAGAGGCAAGAATGATAAAGTCAAATATAGTAAGAAAAGAAGAAGTTTATATCACTAGATATTTACTATTGATATAAGGATGAATTTGAAATGTATGTTAACATTTGAGGTTTATCATAATGATGTCAAAGTGCAATTTGTTTTAGCTTATTTCCTTAGTGATAAACAGAAATACAGGCAGTCTATTCACTAAATCACTATATGCACACTGGGGTCTCATTTAATCCTGAGGGCAATGTCAGTGAGTGCTTTTAAGAAGGTATATTACAAATATGTTCAGTTTTCCAGAAACAATTCAAATGGGAACATATTTCAACCTGACCATTTTATCAATAGGAAAAAAAGAAAATGGGTCAAAATTTCTACACACAATGCCCTGTGGTTGCTGTGGGAAAGTGAGCCACACATGTAAGCCTGAGAGGAAATGGTGAAAGCTATATTTCTATAATTCTGATTAGATTCACGCTCAAGGCACCATGATTTATCAATAGTTTTATGCACAAAAACATAAGGGGGAGTTCAGTAGCTAAAGAGACACGTTGGACTTAATAGTTTTATGGGTGAGAAGGCTTCATAGACTCTTGTTTTATTCCACTTATCTTTGGTTGAAGAAGGAAGGTCATAACCACTGCATTCAAATATCAGTGCAACCTCAAGAAATGACAAAACAACAAAAATGAGGATTTAGATTTACCTCACTCCCATGAAAATGTCTCCCTAACACTTGAGGTAGTAAATGGCCTAGCAGCTTTGTATGGTTTGATGAAATACAGAACCATAAAATTAACAATAGATGATGTGGCATTCCTAGAACATTACTTCTCAGCTGTATTTTTAACCACTTGGACATTCACTACATCCTTTGCTATTTCTCAGAGGCCATGGCCTCTCGGAGGTGAAAAGTTCTCCCTTTTTCCTGGTTTCTGTCTTAGGTGACCTCAGTGTGAGAATTGAAGGCTCAGATCTGCTGGTGATAAATATTGATGAACAGCTAAGGGGCCACAGAGTCTTGGTAGTTAAGAATTTTACCACACTTTCTAGGGAAAGAGGTATTTATCTTTCTGAAGAGTTGGTAAGCAGGTGACCACTAGGCTTTCCTAAAAGTCACACATTGTTTTACACCAGTCTCATTAGCTCTGGTACTATCCATTCCAAATCCTATATTAGTTTCACCAGATAAGTTCAAGTACTTGAGATATCATGGTGTTACTTGAGTATTACAGGTTTGAGATCCTTGAAATGGATTCTACTTTCTTGTTTCAATATTAAGTGACCTCCTATCCAGTTTATATGAGTAGAGGAAGCACTACTGCCATGAGAGATGTTTCCCAGTTGGGAAAAATTAAGTTAATAGGTTGAGGAACCTGGCTAAGAAGACCTCTCTAACAAAGGCACAACTCTTTCCTTCCCCAGTACAGAACAAGGGCATCTTTTCCATACATATTTCATAGACTATAATTACATTTCATAGCTCAGCAGCCTGGTGACTGAATTGTGACTGAAGCTGAGTATTCTTGCCTCAACTCTTTCCCTTGACTCAACAGTGCTTTTTCTAAAGTAAGATCCCTTTAAGAAAGACCCTGAAAGTGATATTGAGTTATTTTGTATAGTCTAACAGATACAGGAAGTATAACTACAAAGTCATAAAAGTATATAAATCTTACAAAAATCAATCTCATTGTTTTATACACATATCTTCTGTCATGAACAGCATATAATTATGTGGCTTCAAGAAGCAATTTTAAGCAGAAACCAAATACTGCTGATCATTAAAATGAAGATCTGCTTTTTTCAAAATAACAGAATGCTTTATCTTTGAACAAGTAAATAAAAAGAGATTCCTTAAAGAAAATCTAACCTTTAAGTTATTCATTTTAAAAAAGTAATTAAGAAATACGTCAGTGTAACATTTGTGGAATATATATTGGCATACTTATGACAAACTAAATATTTAGCCATTCAATTAACTCTTCACTGGGAACACTCACCAAAATAACCTTCAGAACTGGGTTACATCTGAGGCAGAATTGAATGTCAATGGAAAACTCCATTAATTGGATTCTCCATATCCCTTAAACCCTGCGCTACAAGGAGAAAGTGCTTGTAATTCTATGTTACTGCTCTGGATACGGTGGGACTAGAGTGATTCATAGCAACTGAAACACATTCACCTTCCACTCTATTGCCCCAAAGTTCATTCTTGAGACTCCAAGCAACCTGTGAAAACTAGGAGTATGCAACTATGGAGGGAATCATGGAAGGGAAAAAAAAGCCTACACTTGTAACAAAGGTTGGATTCTTAAAGGGGAATAGCTATTTTATACCTGAGAGAAAGTAGTTAATTTTAAATGCTATCTCTGATTTCTGGTATTTCAAATCATTCTATTTTAAGGTAAGAAATACTGTCTCAGCATTGTATAAGTGAGAAAATTAAAACAAAGCACGCAAGTTAAAACCACTCTTCTTCACAACCATATTTGAAATCAGGCCAAACCCAATAAAAATCATGGAGAATACAACCAACAGAATGATGAGGTTTGGCTGGTAAATAATTCAAAGTGCATTTCCAACATATTTAAAACCCAGATACATACTACAACTCTGCCTGCTAGTCCTAGTATACTTCAAGGACTAATAAGGAGATTTGTGATCCAAATTATCTATTTACTGACTTGGTTTACAATAGTCGAGCAGAACCAATCCATTCTGTTCTATGTTTTGATTGAATTACATGAACACTTAAAGGATTTTTGCCTAGTCACAAGTGCAGGAGGGAAAGAGGTGAAAAGATAGCTTACATCCTGTATTAAAGTATAAAAAGAAATAGTTTTATAAGGGGAAAAATGCAACCATTCAATTAGCTCTGTAAAAATAAAATAACACAAACTGTCCTAATATGATTGTTCAGGAAAATATTAGAAACTTACACACTTAGTTTATAAGAAGCACAAACTAAGAAGAACAAAGATAGAGTGCATTTTTCAGATGATTCTTAAAGTTGTTACAATGCAACTTTTAAAGAAGAGTAGTCCATTTTTCTGTCTTGCACCTATAAAAAAACATAGTTAAAGAAAAAATTGTTAGTTCTAAAAGCATATCTCATTTTTTAAAAAAATCAAGAAAAATGTCAAAATATATTTAATTAACTATTTGGCTACTTTCACCATTAATAAGTTCACATTTTAAATGTGCTTAGCAAATGACTTTCTGAATGTTTTGGGCATTATGTTGTCTTAAAGAAAATGCTCTTTGAAAATTGAATTAAATCCAAACTAACTATTCAAAACTGATTTGAAAGTTAAATGCTTAACCCAAAACCCATTGCCATCAAGTGGATTCCAACTCATAGTGACCTATATAGGACAGAGTAGAATGGCCTCATATGGTTTTCAAGGCTTTGATCTTTACAGAAGTAGGCTGCCACATCTTTCTCCTGTGAAGTGGTGGGGTTGGGGTGAGGGGTTTGAACTGCTGACTTTTGGTTAGCAGCTGAGCTGCTTTAACTACATTATCATCAGTGTTCCTTAGTTAAATTCTTAGCTTCATTGAAATCATTCATAGCAGGCACAAAACAATGTAATCGATCTCATCCAAAAATTAGCATGCAGAAATGATACGTAAATTAAATTAAAATATGTGGAATTTACCATGAGTTAGTAATCTAATTAAATATGGGTAAACTCTATACTGAGAAATCTTGTAAAGCAAATGATCACTATTTAAATGACTGGAATTTCACATCCTGCATTTTGTGTAAAATGAGGTATACTAGTTAGAACCCATAAGTTAGTTAAATCCAATCTAAGACATTGACATGTTCAAAAGTTTACTGAAAATTATCCCCTTTTTTCTGTTGGATTTATGTGTAAAATTCAAGTATAACTACTAGAATTTACACAAAGAGCATTTAAAAAAAATTAGAATTGATATTTGAACTTAATATTATGAAGACAGAAATAGAGAAGCTTATAGTAATAGTTGTCAGGAATTAAGAAGACTATCCTGTGAAAAATAACCTCAAAGAAATATCAAATAACAATTCTCTAACCAATTACATGTTATCGGACTCCCAAGACAAGGGATATTTTAATCCTGCCATATAGACACTCCTCGGAAGGAAGGTTGGGCAATCCTACTTCCGTAGTGATACTGCCTCGGAAACCCAAGGAGGGGTCGCTATGAGTTGGGGCCGACTCGACGGCACACAACAACAACAACAACAACATATAGACACTGACTTGTGTGAAAAGGTGTTTAAGGAAAAAGAAGTCTGTAAGAATAACTGATTTTTATAGCTCATGAATATGTACTTCATGTTTATTTATTTTATTCTTTTATAATTTATATTGAGGAATAATCTTCTTCAAGATGAAATGGATATTTATTGGGAACTTACTCCTTGCTCTGTATGGGATTAATTAGGCTTTGTAGAAGCTCTGGTGGCATAGTGCCTAAGGCATTTGACTGCTAACCAGAAGGCTGATGGTTCAAACCCACCAGCTACGCCTCGGAGGGAAGACTGGGCAATCTACTTTCATAGAGATACCACCTCAGAAAAACAAGGAGGGGTCACTATGAGTTGAATCAACTTCACAGCAGTGAGTTCGGTTTTTTTGGTTTGGGTTTTGCATTTAAGTACTGCAGATCGAAGCCCTCAACACGATAAACATTAGTTTAATTATTATATATAATTTTTTACATTAGTACACATGTTGTTGTTGTTGTTATGTGCCATCGAGTCGGCCCCGACTCATAGCGACCCCTCCTTGGGTTTTCGAGGCAGTATCACTACGGAAGTAGGATTGCCCAACCTTCCTTCCGAGGAGTGGCTGGTGGGTTTGAACCACCAGCCTTCTGGTTAGCAGTCAAGTGATTTAGCCACTATGCTACCAGAGCTCCTTTAGTACACATAGAGGTAAAGAAATATGGTAATTATAGGAGAGGCGAAGAATATAGGAGACTAAGAAGAAGAACTCCAATATGATGCAAGAATCTGACAATGACTGAGTCTAAGTCCTATCCCAAGACAAAGTTTGCAAAGACTCCCTGAGTAGAATAAGAAGACACAGAGTCAAGACAGAGAGAGAGTAACAGTGGGGATGAGAGTGACAAAAAAAGAGAAAGACAGACAGATAGAGAGGTAGAAGCATTCTAAGAAATGGAGAATCTGTTTGGGCAATCCTGTTTATACAATCTGATTAAATTATTTCTTTAGATGTTGATAATCAAGATAGTGCCTCTTTCACAGTGATCTTCAGATATTGCTTTTGCTTGCACTTAACGTCAGAGGAATTTTGTTTGAAATCTTGAAAGTAATAATGTTGCTCCATTTCCTATTGAGGATAAAATACTAAAAATTGCATACATGACCTGTCAGAGGCCCCAAAAGCATTGGTTTTGGTGTAATAGCTCATGAAGAACTCACTAAAGATGAGAAAGTTGATTGCATCAAGTGGGAGTTTGGCCTGGATGACTTCCCATGATTATAGGACCAAAACACATGACAGAATTCAGCAGGGATGCTAGGTCAGATTTTCCCTTGCTCTACACAGGCCTGTACCCAGACAAAGAGGAAAATCACCACACGTAGCTGGCAAGCTATGCTCAGGGTTGTGTAACATTCTGGAAGGCCTTGGGGGATACTAGAATACTCTGGCCCACAGCCCATTGGACTGCCCTTAGAGATCAGCCAGCTAAAAGGGGACAGCAGAGCTGTGGGCATTACCTCCAGTTTGGGGACATACAGAGAAGCCTTGTGTGTAGGCTCCTTGATGAAGTTCTGCAAGGATAAAAGCTGATTTTCTGCTCTGATGAGGGCCTCTGAGAAGATGAGTGAGTTCTGAGGCATTTATGAGATTCTAGTCTCCAAGGTAGGGTTAGTCCCTGGATGGGGCAAATGATCAACACGTTTGGATGCTAATCAAAAGGCTGGAGATTTGAGTCTACCTGAGGTACCTTGAAAGAAAATCCTGGTGATCTTCTGAAAAGCCAGCCATTGAAAATGCTATGGAGTATAGTTCTATTTTTACTCATATGGGGTCGTCATGAGTTGGAATTGATTCAACTCCATGGCCATCAGTACTAGTGGTCTCCAAGGGAGATTGGGCACTTACTACATACCATGTTCTGTGCTATGCATTTTGTAATGGTTTTACAATTCAGTCTTCACGACAACATTCCAGCAAGCTAGCCCCATTTTACAGTTGAGGAAACTGAGGCTCAGGGAGGGCAAGTAATTTGCCTAGAGTACTAACAGTATTACAATTTGAGTCTGGGTCTGCCAGACTTCAAGAGACATGTACTTGCACTTTACTCAAAGCCACACAGTTCCCCATCACCTAAAATGCATCAACATTTGTCAAATAGGGATAAAGAAAAACGTACCAAGTTTGTGTAAGAATCAGATGGCATGATGTTAATTAAGTCTTGGCATGTAATAAATGATGAATGCACATGAGTTACTACTTTTCATTTTTAAGTTACATTTGGAATGAGTAGGGGAAAAAAAATATAAAGGCAATGAGACTGTGGAGAAAGGCACACAATAGTAAGCTAGAGGAGAGCTACCAGCCAGGAAAGGGAAAGGAAGGAAAGAAAATAAAAACAAATATTAAGATGGTAATAAACTAAAACAGCTGTATTAAATATGGTGTCCCTAGGAGCACAGTGGTTAAGCACTCAGTTGCTAACTGAAAGGTTGGTGGTTCAAGTTCACCCAGAGGCACCTTGGAAGAAAGGTAAGGTAATCCACTTCCAAACCCTCTACTCAGACACATTTAGGGTTGCTATGAGTCAGAGTCAACTTGACAGCAACTGGTTAGGTTTCTTTGTTTGGTATACTATATATTACTGTCTATAGGAGCTCTGATGGCATAGTACCTAAGGCATTTGCCTGCTAACCAAAAGTCTGGAGGTTCAAACCCACCAGCTACTCCTGGGAAGGAAGGTTGGGCAATCTACTTCCATAGAGATACTGCCTCAAAAACCCAAGGAGGGATCACTATGAGTCTGACTCGATGGCAGTGAGTTTGTTTGTTTTTTTGTTTTGGAGGAAGAAACCACAACCAAATAAGGAAAAGAAAAAAAGGAATAAAATCATTGCTTTAGGGATGTACTTATGGAATTAATTGAAAATGAAATGTCAGACCCTGCAGCCTAGTTACCCCACCTCTGCCAGTCAAGGCCGAGGGGGTGAAGCGGGGGTGGGGGGCTGGGGGGGGGGCAGTTAGATCCTGTCTGTCTACTGACTTGCCAGAGTTACATAAAGCTGCAAAGAACATGTAGGTAAGGAAGGCTGTGGGGCTTAGCCCAGTCCTGCCTTTTAAGCTTTTGGGTCTGTGATAAAAATAAACTGAAAAAATAAAGGGAGGAGAAGGGAAGAACTAAAGTGGGCACTACACTAAATAACTTGAAGTGAGTGGGAAAGGAGAAAACACAACAAGGAACTAACCAAACCAGTTGCCTTGGAGGTAATTCTGAGTCCAGGCATTCTCACTTGTGTCAGAGTAGAACTGTGTTCCTTCCAGGTTTTAATGGCTGCTCTTTTAGAACTAGAGCCAGGATTTTCTTCTGAGATGCCTTAGGTATTCTCCAACCTCTCACCTTTCTATTAGCAACTGAGTACATTAACTGACCATTTGTACCACCCAGGGACTCCACAATAAGAAAGAAAGAAACAAAACAAAACAAAACAAAACAACAACAACAAAAAACTCAATGCCATCAAGTCGATTCCGACCCATAGCGACCCTCATAGAGTTTACAAGGCTGTAAATCTTTATGGAAGTAGATTACCCCATCTTCCTTCCACAGAGCAGATGGTGGGTTTGAACTGCCAATCTTCTCATTAGCAGTCATATCCCTTGGACACTGTACCAACACTCTAGAAGGCACTAAAATTGCAAAGCAAGCAAACAAATAGCACCCTTCTCGCCTCCCTGCAAAAGAGAGAGAGAGAGAGAGAGAGAATGAATTCTCAAATATGACAAGGTAAAAGAGGGGCAAGTGGACCAGTGGAGACATATTGAGAAGTAGAACCTGCAAAGAAAGGTAGCCTTAGGGAGAAAAACGAAAGAGGAAATAGAAAGCAGTAAGAAAAAAGCAAACTGAAAGAAGACCCTGGTGTGGGACAATTCAGATTTTGAGTTCCAACTCTGCCCCAAAGTGACACTATGGTGTAAGAATGGTCACTTAGCCTCTCTGAGCACCAATTTCCTCCATTTCAACACAGGATACTGAGTTTGATGATCTTACAGTCACTCTAGAGTCCCCAGAGAACATGCTTTCATTCTATGACAAAAACATCTCTCCCTGAATCCAGCCTCCTTTTTCTTTCTTTTTGAGTTGATGATGTGTGGGGCCCTGTTGAGGTTGTACAAATAACTATGAGGATGTGAGAAGAAAAGAAAGAGTAGGGATGTAGGAGCAACATGAAGCACACTTAGAAAGGAGAGAACCAAATGGATAAGGTCAAAGGGAGGAGACATTCAAACAGAACAAAATAATGGCAGTTCTCTTATTAGGCTAGTACCAACTATGTAGCAAGTACTATGTCACTTAAAGGTTATTACTATCTTAATGGTTACATATTTATTTTTTTTTCTTTGTAGACTTACAAATGAAATTTAGTATCTAGTCTCAAGTAGAGTTTTAAGACAAAAATAATGACATCTAAGTAGGAAGGAGAAAGCAAAAGAATAATTGTAACTGTTAGTGAAGAAAAAGTATAGCCACATGCTTGGAATGACCGAAAACCAAAACAAAAGTAATCTCATTAAAAAGCCACCAATAGTCAGGAATAAGAAGAGGAAATGGAATGTGTAGATAATTGCTTCCATGAACAACTGCATCCTTTGCCATGAGACCAGAAGAACTGGGTGATACCCTGTTACCATTATTGAATATTTTAATGAACGTTTCTATGGAAGAATCCTGATCAAAATGGGGGAGAGATTCAAAACAGAATTTCAAGTTTTCACAGAATATTGATTTTCTGTAACCATGGAATCTGAAAGAGCCCTTGACACTATTTCCCTAAGAAAATTTAAACTTTAAACCATAAATAATCCTTGAAGTCTTCTTAAAACCAAACAATAATTTAGCTTAACTAGTAAAGAATATCTGCCTTCAGCATTGTGCTCTTCTAAGATGTATCTATCTATGCCAAGGAGCTCTGGTGGCATAGCGCCTAAGGCATTTGACTGCTAACCAGAAGGTTTGGGGTTCAAACCCATTAGCCACTCTGTGGAAAGAAGACTGGGCAATCTACTGTAAAGATTTACAGCCTTGAAAACCCAAAGGGAGCCACTATGAGTTGGAATTGACTCGATGGCAGTGAGTTTGGTTTGGTTTGGTTTGGTTTGATTTATCTATATGGTATCAAAAGCCCAAAAGCACTCAAAAGATTAGATAGGAAACTTAGGGGACAGTGAGTTTTTGTTAGTAGGGGAGGAACAGCTTGGAAAATTAGGGTGAGAATAGTGGTACAATTTGAAGAATGTAATCAATGTCACTAAGTTGTACATGTAGAAATTGTTGAATGGATGGATGTATTTCTACAGTGCATATTCTCAATAACAACAACAAAACTAAAATAAATTATTTTTTAAAAAGGCATCAATAATCCTGTAGAGAAGGGACTCTCAGAACAACAACAAAAAGCATACAAACAAAAGAGGCTTAACAAATTAAATCAGGGAGGGATCTCTGGCAACTGACATGCCTACACACTGGCTTGTATATGGGTTACTGCTGTGGCTGTCTGGTAAAGATGTCACTGGATGCCTGACTATGAACAGCCTCTTGATTTATCGAGATATGCCATATCATTATTAAATAATAATAAAAGAATACTAGTAATTATCTTTGTAGATAGTTTGTGAAATGGCAAATTGTGGGAGGTACTGGAATATTGAACACAGGAAGAGAGAAGCTGGAAAGAGTCACCTATAAATGCAAAAAACAAATGAAAATTCATAAGTGAATAATCAGAAAAAGATGACCAACTTTCACTCAAATCACAACAAAAATTAAAAAAAAAAAGAAAGAACAAAGAAGGAGATGATCAAAACCAAACCAAACCCACTGCTATCAAGTTGATTCTGACTCACAGTGACCCTGTGGAGCAGGGTAAAACTTTATGGAAGCAGATGCTTCATTTTTCTCCTGCAGAGCACCTGGTGGGTTTGAACCACCTACCTTTTGGTTAGCAGCCCAATGGTTTAACTGCTATGTCACCACAAACCAAATAAAACCAAACTCACTGCCGTCAAGTCGGATCCGACTCAGCAACCCCTCCTTGGATTGTGAGGTGGTATCACTATGTAAGTAGATTGCCCCATCCTCCTTCTGAGGAGTGGCTGGTGTATTTGAACCACCAACCTTCTGGATAGCAGTCAAATGCCTTAGGCACTATGCCACCAAAGCTTCTTATGTAACCACAGCACATCTCCTTGAAAGAGATGACAGTAGCTGTTTGTACTCAAAGATATATGGAGAGGGTGGTGAGCAAAGCTCCTTATGTGCTGAAAATAGATTAAAGGTTATGACAGGACTTGAATGCTAGTTTTGCAGTTTTCTGTTTCTCCTACTGAAATGCAGATAGACTACTGGCTTGTAGAGGCAGACTGGGTCAGATATGGGTCCATTGCTTCACTGCAGGGTACATAGTGTCTGGTACAATGTAGGCATGCAATTCATATTTGTTGAAAGAATGAGTTCAAATTTAGTTCAAACATAAGTTTTGTGACTGTTCAGAGAGACAAATGGAACTATTGATAGTTAATAGTCAAATGGCATCAGGGAGTAGATCTCAGGTCTCTGGCAGCCAGTTTAGAGTACATTCTGCCTCCTCAGTCATGCTCTCTTTGCTCCATGCATCCTACATAAAGAGCAGCCCACAGAGACATGGTGTGGGTCCTCAGGAAAGCTATTTCTTTCTAAGTCCCAGGTTTCTCCTCCCATATGTTGTGGTTAGACCAAATCATTTGTATGACTTCTCAGTTGAAGGGTCTCATAAAACCCTACCCCATCTCATGGGAAATCTGTGGGATAAGTCTAGTTTCCAAAGGAACTATCAAACTGAAAACATCTCCCAAGACTTTTCAGTTGACTGTGCTTACAAACATCAATTGATTAATGAGGGTGTACAGTTCTAATTTTTCAATATAATGGAACAGCACTGAATAAAGTTTTCCACACATGGAAAAGAACAACACATGACCTTTTTTTTTTTCTTTTATGAACATTGGACTGTCTTGGAAAAGTGGCATGGAACTTGCAGGAAAGTGAGTTTTAAGGGATTTTCATTAGTTGTCTGAGTTTTGATAGCTAGATTTTTGCCTATATGCAAATAGACAGTCTTTAGTTTCAGACTAGCCTTCTTGAAATTAAGAAACCAGCTTTTCCCTTTCCTTCTGTATTGAGTTGTTTACTAAAATAAAGGTCATGCCTTTAAAAAGGGAAAATTATTTTAAAAACACTCGTCAAATATTGAATGCTAAAAACTCTGATCTATGTTTGTGTCTGGTGGAAACAACTCCAAGCCTAATCTCTCCAGGCACAGCAGGCAGGAGAAAGGCCAAAGGCAACTGCTAGGAGGACACTAAGCGAGTCAGTGCCCAGTTTCCCCCTTCCTCCCCTCACCTTGCTTCTGCACCTCTACAACTTAGACAAAGGCCCCACAGGATTAGCTGGTCCCACAGAGCTAGGTAAGCATACCACTTGTCAAAAAATTAAAACTCTTTTGCTTATAGGCTGCTCTTTTTCCTCTGAAATTTTAACTCTCTATTCCACCCTCCTCTACATACATCTTGAATTTTTTTATACTTTTCTACCCGAAACGAAAGACATATTCTTTATCTTCATGCTCTTTCTCTCTCTCTTTCTATCATCATCATCATCATCATCATCACCATCATCATCATCACTAACACTACCCCCCCATCATGATCATCATCGCACTGCCTCTTGCACTGTGGAGAGGAAGAATTCAAATAATCTCTTTCTAGACTGCAAGTAAAATGAAGTTTATATTTTACCTGAATTCTTAGAGAAGGATTTTTGAACAGTGGTCTAATGTTGTCTTGCAGTCTAACAAATGTAATACAAAATAACAACCTCTTACATTTGAGTTTGTCACCCCAAGATTATATAGCTGGTGACAAGAAGAAGCTATGACTCTAATTCAATTATCCTAATTCCTAATTTAAAACTGTGCTACACAAGGAAACAAAGTTCCTTTATTCCTTTTCAAGGAATTCAGAGAGGAGAGAAAAGGCTTTTTCTTTCATATAGAGTTTCCTCTCCTCTTGGTCTCCTTTCTTGGTTCAGTATTATTTTATAAGGAGAAGAAAAAGTCCCAAAAGTATTTGTGATACTTTCCTAATCTGAGGAGAACAGGAGTCTGAGGGGCAGATTTGTCCTCACAGTGCTGACACCTTTTGTGTTTGTATCTGACAGTGCCTTCCCCCACCCCTGTTTTACACAGTTGATCTCATGTGTCCTGGTTCTGACAAGCCAAACTCAATTTTCCTATCAAGTTCCCTGGACTATATAATATTTATAGCAGGGGTTTCTGTCTGTGAATGCAAATTAACCCAATAATCTATTTTATCTGGTTTCCTGTAGAGGGGGGGCAAGAGTAGAAAGTGATTCTTTCTAAAGGGAAGAGAGAAAATATGAAAATGATTTCTGAGTAGGGATTAGCACCAGACAAGAATGGATTCATTATGAACAGATTGGGTCAGACATAGCCATCTCTTCTAAGGAGCAGTTGCAGTCCAGGTATCTACCCTTGGAATAGAGGTCAGGGTTTGTGTGTGTGTGTGTGTGTGTGTGAGAGAGAGAGAGAGATACATTAAAGAACCTGGACTCACCCTAATGAAGTGTTTTGATCATCTGAAAACTGAGAAACAAGATATGCAGTCCCTTTCTACAAGACATTTCAAGAGGAAGGCAAGGTGGGAGAGAGACGCATTTCTGCTGATTTTAGAAAACCTCCTTAGCAAGAAAATGTCAGTGTTTGACTTCCCTTACTTGTGAGGAGCAAACAAAATCACCATGTTTCCAGTGATTTCCTAGGATGTCCAATGCCTCTGTCACTGGTCCTGGCAGGAACAAGGAGCGTGGCTCCATTAGACTCATTCTGGGTTTTCATTTCTTTCCCTGCCAATGGATTACCAAAGGTGAAACAGCTGATGGATAAATACCCTGATGGGAAAAATCCTCAATTTGCCAAGGTCAAAGGGGAAAGACTGGTTGTAGAGACTGAGAAGTAGAGAGAGAAGGAAATTTGTCAAGAAAACCAGCTCTCTAACCATTGTTCTATACTTCCAAAATGCCCATTTCTAGTCACCAGCCACCCTTGCTGTGAATTCCCCAGTTCAAACACAAAGAAATAGGTTTGATCTTAATCCCTTAAATCTTATAAAAATAAAATTTACTCACCAGCAACTGCTCTATTTTGCTTTCTGGTGATTGGGCATCATCTATGTTCCACCACAAAACTCATGGTAGTGCCATCAAAGGAAGGGGGGGCAATGATCCGTGGCCCCAGTGGCTGTGAAGTGATGCTGATGACAGGCTTGCCATGCAGCTGGGTGAAGCCCTTGGCCCCCACAAGCTGAGCTGTGGCTGCTGGGGCTGAGGAGGCAGAGGAGGCAGGAGACTGACCAGATGCCATGAAGTATGGGGCCTCAGTGAATGTTGGAGCTGCCTCTTTGCTGGGGGGCTCTGCCACAATGGAAGAGAGCTCACTGCCCCCTGGAGTGTGAGCAATTGGTGTGGGTTGCAGCGCATTGGTAGGCAGCACTGTGGGCAGAAATCCAGGGTAGATCATGTAGGTGGGCCCATAGGCTCCAGGACTCAGAGCCAAGGAAGGCATGGGGAGGGTCATGGGAGCCATGGCCTGCTGCTGGGAGCTCATGGGCACATCCACATACTGCCCCGTCTCAGGGTCAAACAGTCTTCGAGTCATGGGCTGCACCGGTGTGTCCACAAGATAGTATTGACCAGTTGTTACATCCAGGAGCATCTTGCGCTGGGTCTGCTGAGGCTGTGGCTGCTGGAAGGGGTCTGTGGGGACCGGAGCTGGGCCTGCAGGTGCCGGGGCAGGCATGCTGGGTGGGGAGAAGCAGAGGATCTGGGGCTGGGCACCCTGCAGGGTGAAGGGCAGTGGCTGCTGGTGGTAGATGGCAGTAGGGGGATGTTCGGGGCTCTGTGGCCCTGTCGGGGCAGCTATTGTCTCCTGGGGATTGTCAGGTTTGCTACGCCAAGCTGGCCGGCTGGTTCCACTGACCTGGGAGCCTTTGGAGCTACTAGGGACCTGACTGCGGGCACTCAGTGGGGGTAAGCTGCAGAGTGTGGCAGCTGAGGAAGCTGAGAGCCCCTCCCTAACAGCCACGGCTGCAGAGCTTCCCTTAAGAGGGAGGGTCATGTAATTCTCACAGTCACTATTGCCTTTCTCCAAATTGCTGCCACTTTTCCTGTGGGCTGCCTCATCAGGAAGTGCCCTGGTGGCTGGAGAGATCTTGAGGGACCTGAGTCCCTGTGACTTGATGCCCTTTGCTGCAGAAGGACTCTCTGGAGAGGGTCCTTGTGGGAACTTGCCAGCGACACCCCCAGTTTTCTGGGGACTACTGGCACTTACTGTGAACACATTCCGGCTACTGGGGAGTGGTGGGAGAGGCTGCAAGGGTGGGGTTCTCTCCACATCCTTGTGGACTGGGGGAATATAGAGGGAGCGTGGCCTCTCCCTGGCCAGGTTCTCGAAGGCAGCTGCCCGGGCAGATACACTCTCTGCATTTGGGTTGGAGTTTCTCCGCTGCAGACGCTCTATGGGGGCTGCACGCAGGACCACACCACTTTTGCTTCCTGTGCCCCGCTCTTCCACCTCCCCCAGCCGTTTGGCCAGTTTGTCAGTGTCTCCTTCAGCACTCCCTGTCCCTTCCCTCTCCTCACTGGCAATGAGTGACAGGACATGGCTATCAGTCATCAAGGGCAAGGGGTCGCTTTTGCGCTTCCACTCATTTCTGTTGAAACTGTACAGCTCTTCCATGGACCTCACAGCTGCGGTCAGCTTCTCCAGAGCATTCCGGGCTGGCCTTGGGGATTTCCCTTCCTCCTTGACCTCCTCATCCTTGGGCTTCTCTGGAGTCTTCTGGGCAGAAGACTTAGAGACAATCTTGAGCACAGGCAGGTAGGAGCCCTGCTCTGACTTGTTGGGTGCAATGGTGGCCACAGGCAGCCTACCAGATGCCCTGTGAACCAAGACCGTTCCTTCTGGGGAAGAGGAATTCAAGCCTCTGCTGTTGCCACCTTTGCCCATGCTCTCCCTTTGCTCTCGGTCCATGCTGTCTTCCCTCTGGTTCACCACGGCCTGGCATGTAATCATCATTGGGGACAGTGATTTGGATCCGCCAGCTGTAGCAGCCAGCTGTCTGGGTTTGGGTCCAGTCAGCCCCTGCTCGGGGGTAACACTTCCCTTGTCACTGCTGTCCCCTGACCCTTTGATTAGTTTCCTGACATCTCTCACCTGGTGGAGGGGGCCTTGAGCCTTGGACTTGTCTCTGACATCTCTCACTTGGAACTGGGGCACTTTTTCTAGGTTGTCTCCACGGAAGAGTTTCTGCTGCACCCTGTTGTTGTCCTCAATGGTCTTAAAGAGGTTGGAGGCGCTGCTGCTGGCCAGCTTGGGTGTGAGCAGCTTGGCAATGTTGAAGTCCAAGCTGGGCTGCTGCACACTCCCCAGTCGAATCTTGATTTCAGGAGCCTTGGGTCTGACCACTGCGGTGGAGGTGGCCTGGGCAGCAGGGTACTTGGTGGCCTGCTTGCCCGGCTGCTTGTCCCTGGGTATCTGCTGGATGTTGGGGACAAAGAGACGAGACATGATGGTGGATTTGCTGGCAGAGATCTCCCCAAGGTCAGCCCTCCAGTCACCCCCTTTGGGCAGCTTCAGCTTCCCAATGGGGGCTTTCTCTTCTCGCTTCTCCGCTTCCTTCTCCTTCCATGATCGGAATGCACTGTTCTGACTTCGCAGGAAGATGCCTTTGACAGTCTCCGAGGCACTCTTTTTAATTTCACACACTTCTTCTGTGTATCCCTCTGCAAAATTCCGGCCACAGCCTGCATTGCCTTCCCGGGGAGCACTGGCTTTGAAAATGGGAGATTTGGCCTCCACCACAGACCCTTCCCCACCAGCATCAGACATGCTGACCACTGTGTAGTCAGAGCCGGCCTCTGAGTGGCGAGAACTCTGCCTCTGCAGGCCCCTTTCCCGTGGCTTCTCAGGAGGGCCCTCTGACTCCTTGGAGCTGCTGGGGAGGTTCTGGTGGGATGTGTCACTGACTTCTCCCCTCTCCATTTTGAACTCGTGTTCCCGCTGCATCTTCTTGGAGATGACATTTTTGAGTAGGCTGGAAGCAAACTTGGACTTCTTGTGGGGACCCTCTGTCCGGGAGACAGGCTTGCTGCTTTCAGAGGTCTCGGAGCCATCATCTGTGTATACTGACCCAGGGCCCTTGCTGGGGCCTTTGGTGGCTTTGCAGTTCCCGGAGGCTGAGCTGGCTTTGCTCTCACTGCATAAATTCAGGGGCTCAAGAAGGGTGACCACACGGGAGCCAGTCTGGACCTGCTTCTGGAAACACAGAGGTGTCTCCACATGTTTGATTTCTCCTTCAACTTTGCTGACCACAAACTCCAAGGCCTTGGTCTGGGACTTCTTGGACTGGATGTAGAGCTGGTCTGAAGTGGTCCTGGCCCCACTGCCCTTCCTCAGACCTGCAGCCACAGAGGCTGCACTGTTCCTGAGCAGGCTCTGTTCCACCCTGGCTCCAACACCCCCACATTTTAAGTCCAGAAAAGTCGACCAGCGCCCAAAGCCAACTTCAGAGAGCGTGGTGGAAGATTCTCTGGAGCTGATGTTTAGAGCCTCAAAGTAGGGGTAAGCAAGGCTCCGGAAGGCCCGGGAGGTCAGGTTACGCACCTCCTTGTCCGCATCGTCCAGCTCACTCACGGCACTGGAGGCTCCACTGGAGTAGTCCACCAACTCCTTCGCTCGGATGGCCCCACACCTAGTTTGCAGGCGAGCAGGGACAGCAATGAATTTCTTTGCATGTTCCTGAGCCACGGCTGCCGCCGGGTCTTGCTTCAGTGAACTTAACTTGTGTTCAGCAGCTGTAGAGACGCGGAGGCTCATGTCGCCTTCATGCTTGGCAGCGTAAATAATGTTTTGCTTTGCACGCACGTTGCTAGGCTCATTTATAGCCCGGGAAGTCGGTTTGATTGATAGGAGGATCTGGCTTGCTGTACTCCCACAGCTGCTCTCAGCGGCTGCTGCCCCTGAAGCTGCCTCCGGGGGCTCCGGCAAGGGCTCATGCGGGGTGGCAATGCCAGACCCAGTGGGTGGGGGTGTGGGGTCACTGTCCGAGGGACCGCTGCCCACTTCCGTGCTGCTCGTGTCCCGACCGCTGCTGTCTGCCCTGGGGCGGGCCTGATCACTGCTGGTGGGGCTGGGCGTCCGGGTGGCATTGGTGCTGGGAGTGGTGCTGAGGTAGCAGCTGTTGTCATCGTCCTCTTCAGTGGTGGTGGTGACATCGCCTGGGGTCTCATCACTGCCACCAAAGGAAGCATAGTCCACGAACGAGTAGATCACGTTGTTGTCCTCGAAATCCCAACGGGAGGCCAGCCCCACGTCAAAATCCATGTCTTGCTCCACCTCACTCAGCTGGATTTCGTGGGTGGTGATGTAGTGGGCCTCTTCAGTTTTGGGGGGCTGCCTGCTGCCCTGGGACTTGGCAATGATGTTCCTGCATTCTGTTCCGGCTCCTGCTCCCCCTCCCCCTCCTGCTTTTTTCCCTCCTTCTCCTCCCCTGTGCTGGCGGATCACTTCGCTCTCACCACTGTCACTCTCAAAGCCTAAGGACGAAGAGGAGGTGGCCAGAGCCCCTGTGGATGTCACGCTATCATCCCTTTTCGAAAGGCCATCCTCTTCTGTTTTGTCCACCGGAGAGGAGCAGGATGAGGAAGAGAAGTTGTGGGTGTCATCAGTGCGGGAGAGTTCAGCTGGAGCAAAATTCTTCTGGGGGTTTGGAGCCTTGGAGTCTCCGGGTTCACCCTGGGCTCCTCTGCCTTTCTCCTTGGGGCTCCTAGGGGCCCTCTGATTCCCTGGGCGGTCCTCCAGGGTAAGTTTCATGATCCCAGGACTCTGTCTCTGCACTCCAGCGGAAGCACACATCTCCACATATTTCGATTCTTGTTGAGAAGAAGCTGAAGCCTTGGGAAGTGGCCGCAGCTGCTGCTTTAGCTCTGGGTTGTCTTGTGCTCTACTCACCCTGTCCCCCGCCTCCGTCAGTCTGACCTGCGACATCAGCTCAGGAGTGGCGGCTTCCATTCTGAGCCCCTGCCCAGGTTTCAGTGACAGGAAGAGGCAATGGTGAGCGCCGGGGCTGTCCCGGATCCCTCTCTGACCCTGGAGGGGCCACAGAGTTGCCCGAAGCAGGGTTCCACGTGCCTGGACTGGCCTCAAGGCTGTGGGCACCACGGCCGCTGCTGCTACCACCTCCAAGTTCTTCAGCCCCTGTGGCGGGCCCGGGACAAGCCTGAGAGAGATGGGAAGGCTCCTGGGTGAGGGGGCAGAGGTGGGCTGTAGCTGGGGGGCTGCTGCTCCGGCCGAGACTGCAGGCAGCGTTCCGTAGACAATCTGTCTTGTCCAGTTGTTTGCCTGGCACTGTCTGCAGCTAGGAGTCTGAATGCCATCGGCCACGGAAGGAGCAGCATCTGCAGGTCGATCTCGGGACTCCCAGAAATGAAGGGAAAGCATATGCTGTTTCTTGTGCAGCCTTGTTCCTTTCCTGGTGGGGCGAGAGAGGGTCACGTCATTCCAGAAATATTTTTAGAGTCCATTCCCTAGTCATACCGAAACCACATTTGAGGGTAGAGAGAGGAGACTCTAAAGAGATGAAAAAAGAAGGTTGGGGGTGGAGGAGGCATGTGGGTTTTTGTTCAAACCAACCACATGTTCTATGTAATCTACAGTAGAGACTCCCTGCTATCTTGTGCTCCCATTTCTCTGACTAAATAAGTCTTTTCAATGTTCTTAATTAACATTCAAGTTCTGCATTGCATCTCATCAAGGACACTCTGGAAATATTTCAAAATTTCCCTTGTATGGGTAGTAAGTAGCTTTATGTTCATTTAGAAATCTATACATTACCTCTCTCCATGGCAAGCCAAATCTGACGAGTTCTGGCAATAAAAGCCTCACAGGAATAAAACAGTCCATCCCAACTTCCCCAGAAATGACACTCTATGAAAAATAACCTCTGCTCAAAATAGGAAGATTCCCTGCTAGAATCCTAACTGTGATGACGCAAAGTATAAAGGGTAGTTTTCAAAGAGTGACAATAAACACTTCAAATAAACTTTTCATTATAGTCACTAAAAAGGAGCACATTTTGGACCAAAATTGACACTACTTCCAATCCCTACGATAGCCACAATAAATCTCAAATAAAAGTTTGCTATACTTGTAAAACCATGGCAATAACCCTCAATTAAATATAGCCTCAGCTGCAGCCCCAAGGTTCATTTTCCCTGGCTGAATTCCAGCCCTGCAGGGCACGAAGTCAAAGGCACTAAACAACAACGAATGCACTTACCCTTCATGAGTACAGTGCGGCTTGGAGGGAGGTTCAGAGAGGAAATGTGACCCGCTGGCATGCCCCATGGAAACGAAGCCAAAATCTCCGTTCAGTGGCTCTGAGGTACATCCATTTCAGATTATTCAGTAGTTGTACAAGAGAATTTGCCAGGGAGCCCAAGATGGGGGTTCTATAATGGCTGTCCTCAGAGTAGATCCCTTGGGTACTATCAGTGGGGACCACGACTCTTGATTTTATTGAGATCTGGCCCTCATCACCTGCCAGGCCCAATTCCGGCACTATACATAGGCTATGTGTCACTTATGCCGATTGAATAAAGCACTATTTTAAACATCCACATTTGTGGGGAACAAAAATAACAGCATCACCCATCCCCTTGCAACATGAATGCCACCTCCACACAGAAAAAAAATGTTCCTTCCTCTGATATGCATGTGGGTAGCTATGGAGTGGGAGCCCACTAACAAATGAAGGATCTACCTTCTCATACTTGAGATGTGGACAGCACTGGCCTATCACCCTCCCTGCATCTCACTCCTCCTCAGAGCACCACCATTGAAAGCACAACACAAAGAAAGATGGGGAATATCAAGAATCATAATGTGAGTTTAAAGCCAGAAAACTAGGTGAAGAGACCAAAAAGGAAAAGGAAAAGGAAAGAAGCAAGGAGAGAGAGAGAGAGGAAGGAATGAAAGAACAAGGAGAGAATTTCCCAATATGCTAAATCTGCAGTCAACTGTTTTGTTATAGAGAACCACATTTAATGGCAGGAAATTTTAGATTCTTAATGATGATAATTACAATTGTGGTACTTACTATGTGACAAGTACTATTTTAAAGCACTTTTTAATGTGCATATGTTGATTTATTCGATCCTATTAACAACCTTACAAAATCCACTGCCAATGAGTTAATTCTGACTCATAGCAACACTATAGGACAGAGTACAACTGCCCCATAGGGTTTCTCAAAACTCAAACCAAACTCACTGCTGTGGAGTTAGATCTGACTCATAGCGACCCCTTCTTGGGTTTCTGAGGTGGTATCACTACGGAAGTAGATTGCCCAACTTTCCTTCCTCTGAGTGGCTGGTGGGTTTGAACCACCAGACTTCTGATTAGCAGTCAAATCCCTTAGGCACTAAGGCTGTGAATATGGAAGTAGACTACCTCATCTTTCTCTCACAGGTCGACTGGTGGGTTCAAATCACTGACCTTCTGATTAGCAGCTAAATACTTTAACCATTATACCACCAAAGCACCTAACAACCTTGCAAGTTGGATACCAGTTACACTCATTTCCCCCCCCACACACACACAAAAGGAGCTCTGGTGGTGTAGTCGTTAAGGCATTTGGCTGCTAACCAAAAAGTTCATGGTTCAAACCCACCAGCCACTCTGCAGAAGAAAGATCGGGTGGTCTGCTTCCAAAAGATTTATAGCATTGAAAACCCAATGGAGGCCAACTATGAGTTGGAATTGACTTGATGGCAGGGAGTTTTTTGTTCTGTTTTGTTTTTGTTTTCGGTATATCATTTTTCAGATGGGAAAGTTGCAGTATGGAGATGTTAAGAAATTATGGAACCAAAATTCAATTCCAAGCAGTCTGTTCCAGAGTTTGTATATTAACCACTATACTACAAGGCCTTGCTGAATCTCAGGCTCAACTACTCTGTCTACACAGCAACCAGATGCTCAAGTAGAAAGGACAACTTATCCACTAAGTGATTTCATCTGTATAACCACAAACAACCAAGTAACAGCTGTTTGTTTTTCATATAGTTAACCTATATGCACATTACATACTTGGGGATTAAGGAACTAACCCTATATCTAAAATGAAATAAAATATAGTTGGCTCTACAGTCAAGCAGAGTATTTTCAGTGCTTCATTTTAATTTTGCTTTGAGGCTGGTGGTGCCTTGGATAATAAACCCTGACATTGCTTCAAATTCTATGAGGCATACACACCCCTCAGTTGAATATAATTTAAAGAAGGTATAGTTTCTGTCCATCAAGGTAATTTTAGTCTAAGGAGGAAATTTTTCAGCACTTTCCATATGGCCCTGTCTATCAAGACAACTCAACAGATTTCAGCAGAGTTTCTCCCTGCAGTTGGCAAACTACAAGATTGGAAGGTCACATGTCCTGGGTGTAGTAAAATCACAATTGTTTAATGCCTGAAGTTCTGAGACAGTGCTTCCAAAAGCCCTTACTTCCTCCAGAAGCACATTCCTAATCAAAGCGCCCCAAAATGCAAATAAAAGAAGGTTTTTCTAAAAGAAGTCCTTACCTCCAAATATCCACTTGTCTCCTTTGTTGTTTCTATCTAAATGAATGCCAATGTAGAATAAATTTTGAAGGGAAATCTTTTTCAAATAATATCAAATTTCAAAGAGTAGGGTTTACCCTAAATCACAATTTTTATTTAAAACTCAAAAAAAAAAAAAAATTAGAATATAGAGAAGGATAGATTCTATTAAAAAAAAAAAAAAAAAAAAACCTCTCACAAATGGAGAAATAATGACCAATTGTAGTATATAATTAATAATTAAGAAACCCAAACTGCCTGCCTTCTGGCATTTTCAAAGTCAGGGTCAATATATGCTGCTATGAAGATGAACACTCTCATTTCTGTTGAAATAATTTGTAGTCACGTAGTACCCATAAAACCAAAACCAAACTTACTGCTGTTGAGTCGGATCCGACCCACAGTGACCCCTCCTTGGGTTTCCAAGGCAGTATCTCTACAGAAGTAGATTGCCCAACCTTTCTTCTGAAGAGTGGCTGGTGGGTTTGAACCACCAGCCTCTGGTTAGCAGTCAAATACCTTAGGCACTACACCAGCAGAGCTTTTGTAGTACCCATAAAGACTTTTATTTCTTAATGACTACAGTCAGTTTTTTTTTTTTTTTACAGATGAACTCAGTGATTGCCTAAGTGATCTCAACTTTTAAGCAATTAACAGGGACTAATGTCACCAGCATAAACCAATGTTATCAGTTGATAACTTTATATGGGAATCTAAAGAGCAACAAAGGAAGTGATTCAGTGTCATTTTATTTTTGTCTCTGCAAAGAAAGTTTCCTATCATTCCTTTCAAGTCTTATGAGATGTATCATAGCATGTAAACCTTTAACATGACTAAAGAAATTAAGAATGAAAGCCAGACTATCCGTCAGCTCATAAAGGACATAACTATATTTAGAGCCTCTGACAGTGTCATTAAACACATAAATATGTCATTCAAAAGGAAAAGCAGATTATCAAACATAAACTATTAGATCAGAAATGAAGAGATAGTTCTACAGTTGGACTCAAAATAGGTAGGTTATTTAAACTTTCCAAATTTCTCTAAACCATGGAGTCAGGCAGGATTTATAAAACAGGCATCCTCAGGATTCTCAAGGGTTTGATGGGAGAGAGATAATTTCTGATACCTTAAATGTTGTGTAAGTCTTTCTATAAACACCTGCACACATATTCACACACAGATATGAAAGAAGCTTTTCTGTTGGACACAGCCTAATGGCTACAATATGGCCAGCTGTTTCCATTCCTGGCCCAGATAGGCACACAAAGTATTACATCTGAAGGAAAAGATTAATATTATCATTTCTGCTGGGAAGCCAAAGTGTGTCTAATTTTTTAAGTTACCAAGGGAAAAGCTTTACATTTTTAGCTCATTTCATCCTCTCAAAAACACCATAAAAAAGCAATTATTATTCCCATTTTATGGATTAAAAAAAAAAAATGAAGCTGAAAGAAGATATGTTGCCTACATGATGTCTGACAACTATTAAGTGCTGAAGACCTGTTTGGAACCCATGTCTGAGTGCTCAAGACCTATAATCTATGAGGTGGAGGTCACAGGATCATTCTCACTGCTGGCCAATTAGCCATTCCACAGCCACAACCAGCTGCCTGTACACGGGACCAGCTCGTCACCATGGAGTCCAAGGAAACAGAGTGGGAGGATTAGTGTAAAACTATCCCCGTGAATAGAAAACAGCATGTCTCATGAGAATGAATAAGTAGCATTATCTTCTTGTCAAAGAAGAGCACTTTATTGTAGAACCATGCCATGCCCATTGTAAATGCAACCTCTTAGCTATACCCTTAAAACCTGGAAAAATAGGGAAGAACATTCTATCCCAGAAGTAAACCTCACTAACGGACACTCAAGTAAGCATATAGAGGGAAGAGGTGGTGAAAATAGTCTTTGCTTTTGCCCTTGAGTTTAGGGTGTGTATCAAGGAGTCACTCCTCTCTGGTTCCCTCCTTCCCCCTCTTCTCTCTGAATGTTTTCTTAGATTTTACCCTCATTGCCCTCCACCCCATTCCCTTTCTTCCTCCTCTTGGCCATTTTGTTGCAATCCCAGACAACTGTTACTATCTGGTTTTCTCTTAAGGAAGTTGGAAGTTGTTGGGTTCTGCATTTTCCGATCTTACTAGATAAAGGGAAATTATCTCAGACCAGCCTCAAAGTACATCATTCAGACAAGCATATCTTTTACTGTACAATACTGATCATTTCAAATAGCCTAACTCTAAATCTTTGTCTATGTTACTGAAGACCTCTGTGTGCTATCCTAGCATATATGATGCAGAGCTGCAGGGAAAAGTTGGTAAGGGGGCTTATGCAGGCTGGCAGGGCAGGACAGAGAAGATACGACATTAGGCTTCAATAAATTCCTTAAGTTTTGCCAGATTGGTGTTGAAACAGAATTTAAATAATCAGCCAACTCAGCTGCCTGCCTATAGAAACACATGAACAACTTTTTCTGTTATTTTAGAAATGATTTCCCCTTTTTGTCTTTTAATTCTTACTATTACATTCTTAGGAGCTAAAATCATGCTTCTGTTTTGTTTCACTTTGGAAAAGCTTCCTCTCCCCACATGATTTCAGTTTCAGCATTTCAAACATGAACCTGTAAAGATATAGTCAATACATTTTTATCTTTCAGCTTCCTATTCTCTATGAATATTTTGAGTAATTAAGAAAATTATTTAAGATCTCAATTCTTCTTTTGTTTCAAATGTTGTTGTTGTTAAGTGCCGTCGAGTCGTTTACGACTCATAGCGACCCCATGCACAGCAGAACGAAACACTGCCCGATCCCTCGCCAGCCCCACAATCCCTGCTATACTTGAGCTCATCATTGCAGCCACCGTATCAATCCATCTTGTTGAAGGCCTCCCCCTCTTTCGTCGACCCTCCACCCTACCAAGCATGACATCCTTCTCCAGGGAA
>NW_006921816.1:1581534-1583659 GCF_000298275.1 Orycteropus afer afer
CAAGATCATACTTTGGCTCTCTTGGACTTGTTTTCATTGTCTTTAACTTCAAGTTGAATTTGCATATGAGCAGTTGATGGTCTGTTCCAGAGTTTGTATATTAACCACTATACTACAATGCCTTGCTGAATCTCAGGCTCAACTACTCTGTCTACACAGCAACCAGATGCTCAAGTAGAAAGGAGCAACTTATCCACTAAGTGATTTCATCTGTATAACCACAAACAATCAAGTAACAGCTGTTTGTTTTTCATATAGTTAACCTATACGCACATTATATACTCGGGGTTGTTTCAAATATCACACTTAAATTTACTCAAAATCTTACTTCCAAGATGCAAAGTAGAACTTTCTGGAAAACAACCTCGCTACTAAAATTTAAGTGTATATAGCTGTTAAGAGTCTATCATATAGATTGAAACATGAGGGTGTTTAATAATCTGTTTGTGATAGCAAAAAATTAGAAATTATCTATATAGCAATCAGTAGAGAATGACTGGTTGATTACAATGCAGTTTTACTATGGAACTTGCGCAGACATTAATTCAAACGAAGAGGACAAATGCACCAATCTTGAAAAAAATTCCATGAAAATCAGATTGGAGATTAATATATATTGCTGTTGTTATGTGCCATCGAGTTGGATCTGACTCATAGCAACCCCCCTTGGGTTTCTGAGGCAGTATCACTACAGAAATAGATTGCCCAGCCTTCCTTCTGAGGAGTGGCTGGTGGGTTTGAACGACCAGCCTCCTGGTTAGCAGTCAAGTGCCTTAGGCACTACACTACCAGAGCTCCTGGGAATAATATATATTAGTATGAATTCTTTTTAAAAACAGCAACAGTAACAAATCTCATTTCATGAGTATATAGTTGTCTCAACATAGAAAATATTATGGAAGTATAAACACCAAAGTAATATTATTTTAGTGTATGTGGGAAAGAAGGTAAGATTGAATAAAAAAGTATATTAATAAAGTTTCCTTAATGCAAATTGGTATTGTTTGAATTGTTCCAATGAATGTGATTTTCTTTTATAATAGAAAAAATAATTTTATTTTGGAAAAAAATTCCTTTCTCTATAAATTTTTTGCCTTAGATTAAGCCCATTCAGATTAAAGTTCAAGCAAAGGCAATTCATGGTGAGTAGACCAAAAAGGCCTTTTAATTTAACTTTCTAATTTTATAAATGTGGGAGCTGAAGTTCAGAGAAATTAGGTGGCTTGCCCAAAGTCATATAGTTAATACTTAAGTGAGGAAAGATCAGAATCGCATTCTCTTGACCCCAAATTCAGTACTTGTTCTTGTATTGTTCAAACTTTTTCATTAAGATATCCAAAAGGGAGGAAAGGAAATTTGCACTCTCCAAAAATTGATATTCGTTTCCCAAGAAAGAAAATAATTTTATGGTGTTATACTTTAGTTTAACAATCAATGTGAATTTTTATGAATGTGAGTTTTTAAATTAACTACTGTCATAAGCAATAATATGAATGAATTTCATAACATGAAAGAAAAGAAGCTGCCTGCACAGTGAACATGATTCCATTTATAAAAGGATCTAAAACAAGAAAAACTAATTAATGGTGGTCAAAGCCAGGGTAGTGGTTGTTACCTTTAGGGACAATATCAGAGAAGGAGCACTTGGGGACTCTGAAGTGCTGGTACTTTTCTATTTCTTCATTTAGGTGGTGGTTGTATCAATATGTTCATTTTATGAAAGCTTATAGAGCTATATGCTCATATTTTGTGGGTATTTCTGTAAAAATGTTATACAAACATGTTTATTTAAAAATTAACATGGTGCCCAGCTACCATTACTAAATATTTTGATCAAAATTTCTATACAAGAATTTTGATCAAAAGAGGGAAAATTCAGAAAAGAATTTTAAATTCATATGGAATGCAGAATTTCTGGAGCTTTGGGGTCTAGATGAAACCCTGAAACTCTTGTTCTAACATAGTCTTTTTATTTTTTAATTTTTATTTTTATTGTGATTTGGGTGAAAATTTACAGAGCAAATACACTTTCCATACAGCAGGTCACATACACTTTGTCTCATGACATTGACCACAATTTAGCACAAAGCAACATCTCCTGTCCCACTTCCTCCCGATAGGTACC
>NW_006921816.1:1584219-1585617 GCF_000298275.1 Orycteropus afer afer
GATTTGTGTAGTATGTTATGCCAATTGAGCTTGATGTTCTCTGGGACTATGGTCCCGAGCCCACAGGTTCAACTACTCGGTCCCTCTGGGTAGCTGTCAGTGTCTAAGATAGTCTTTAACATAAATCAAAAATATGCCCTGAAGTCTTCTTAATTCTAAACAATATTTTAGCTTAACTAGTAAAAACATTTGCCTTGAGCGTTGTGTTCTTTTAAGAACTATTTATGTGGAATCAAAATTACAACAGCAACTCAAAAGATTAGATAGCAAATTTAGGAGGCATTTATGCTAATGGGGGAAAAACAACTCAGAAAAGGAGGGGGAGAATGGTGAACAACTTGAAGAATATAGTCAGTGTCATTGAATTGTACGTGTAGAAATTGTTGAATTGGTATGTGTTCTACTATGTGTATTTTCAACAACAAAAAAAGTAAATTTATAAGAAATGTATATGATTTTCACGAACTAGTCTATCACATAGCCATGTCTATTTTTATATTATTTTTTCTAATCTTCCAATAAAATTAATGGTTTATAAAAATGTACAATGTTTATCACTTCACAAACTAGGTAGACTCCAGGGCATCTTTAGAGACATCAACACCCTCAGTGTAGGAATCTTGGGACTACTGCCACCTCTAACTGCAGCACCAAGTCAAATATTCCAGTGCAGATGATGGAGAGTTTCAAGGCCCAGGCATTGGAGTCAATTGTGACCCCATCATTCCTAGTCCTATAAATGAGGTCAAGTAACTTAACTTCCCCTTATCCTAAATTCCTCTTCTAGAAAACAGAGATAATAGGGACCATCTCTAAAATTAGGTATTTCATTAAAGCACTTAGAACAGACCCTGATCAGTAGTAGGCACTGAATAAATGTTAATTCTTCCCAACTCTTGTTATGATGTATGGATGTTTTAACCCTACTCTTCCTACAAGTATTATCTCCCACTTCCTGTCAGTATACAACACACTGTTTATATATATCATAGGCTCAGTATTTTTAAATTAAACAGAACTCCATGTTTTTTAGGAGGAAATCTCTTTACTTTTCATTTAATTTGTTCTCATTTCAATCCCTACCTATTTTCTAGTTTCACTTTCTTCACTCCCTTACATAAATCCCATCCCAATCATAAAAATTTAAAAATATTCCTAAATATGCCTTCCACATTTCTATCTTAAGACATTTATTTGCTCATGTCTTCCACTCTCCCCATTCCCTGAAACTGCCTTCCTCCTCCGTGGTACCTTCCATAATTTGAGCAATCTTTTAAGACTGGTATCAAATTTATCTCCTATGCCAAACTTATCTCCTAATCTTTTTGAGTCACAAAGACTTTTGAGAATTTGACAATTTTCAATTTGACAAGTCTCTCTTTTAGAAAAAAAAAAAAA
>NW_006921816.1:1585964-1588080 GCF_000298275.1 Orycteropus afer afer
TGTCTACTTGAGGTAAATGTTTAATTCACATGCCTGTACTTTTTTTGGCTGGAAACCACAGGTGTGGCTTCAATTCCAGACCTGCAGGGCAGCTAGGGGCCATAGTCTCAGTGGTTCCACCAGGCTCTATTGGACCAGCAAACCAGGTCCCCATCTTCTTTTTTTTTTTTACCTCCAAATGATTTTGAATTTTGTTCCACATTGTTCTCCCTCTCTATGCAGGATCTCCTACAACCCTTCCAAGTGAATGACAGTGGTAGCCGGGCACCATCTAGTTCTTCTGGTCTCATAGTTGTATAGGTTGCAGATCGGATGCAAACCATCCAATTTTGAGGAATTCACAATTCCCCCTCAATCTTGGTCTAGATACACATGTATGGCCCCAAGACTACCATCACTGTCATGAGGTGACACCTCTTTTCAAAGCCTATAATAATTGCACTCTGAGTTAATGCATCATCCCTTGGTTTGATGTTTACTTTCATTTGCATATGTTTTTTTCTCCTCATCTAGAATTCAAGTTTCTTGAGAATAAACAGTCTGTCTTATACATCCCTGGTTGCCTCCAAGAAATAGTTTAAATTCTTATGAAGTACAATTTTCTGGGTTCCATGGAGGTTGTGGTGAGTCATGCAAATTGTTGCCTGAGTTAATCTTTGGGACTTGAGCCTTGATAGAAATGGTTTCCTAAAGTCAACTTTGAGTCAAATAATGGTCTAGAAAATATTAATAAAGATCATTTTGCCTTAGGCATTGTGCTGTTTTGAAGATTTGTCTATGTGCAATCAGCTTCAAGAATCAGAAACTCCAATGTCAGAATAGAGCTATATTTTATGGTAAATCATTAATTATTTTACTTGTTGTTTAAGACAAAAACTAAAAAAAAACCAAACTCACTGCTGTCAAGTCAGATCTGGCTCATAGCGACCCCTCCTTGGGTTTCCAAGACAGTATCACTACAGAAGTAGATTGCCCAATCTTTCTTCTGAGGAGTAGCTGGTGGGTTTGAACCAATAGCCTTCTGGTTATCAGTCAAATGCCTTAGACACTATGCCACCAGAGCTCCCTCTTCAAGATAATGCTGTATGAATACTTCTTGACCACAAAGTGCTTTTTTATTTTATTTTATTTTATTTTTTTAATCAGTTCTGTTATGGCCCTTTTTCATTCCAATGTTGATAAGCGGGGATTAAGAATCTTTGGAAGTTCAGACTCAGGAGGTGGCCAGCAAGATGGCAGATTAGGCAGAAAGACTGCACAGACCCTCTTCAACAAGGAAAAGGGAAGCCAATTAATACAGACACAGAAGATAACCCTGGACCCCTGAGGCTTGAAGGGAAGGATATACAAGTGGACTAAACCCCAACCAGCAGAAGAATTTGCGTGAAAATACCAAAAAAGAAGACAGACAGAACTGCGATCTGGCAGCGATCCTGAGTGATCCTGATGGCACAGACAGCTTGGAGTTTTCCGAGCGGTGGTTGTTGTTGTTGTTGTTGTTTGCTGTCGAGTCGGCCCCTAAGAATTAACGTAAAAATCACCCTGCTAGCCAGGGACTGCATGGAGGACTGTGCATGGTCGCTGGGGAACAAACGTAGAAAGTGAAGAGAAAGGTGGGCTGAGCTGTGGACTTTTGCCAGTCCAGAGAGTGCCACCATTTTGAAGGTTTAAAAAGAGGCTTGACTATTTTGGATATTCAAACAGACAGAGTGCTCACAGATTTCTGGGGCTTAAGAACACATTCTGCTTCCCAGCAACCCCAAGGACACACGGGACCTGCAAGACTGAGAAGGTACGACATTCCTCTTGTTACTCTTATACCCCACACCCGCTTGGTGAATGGAGGTGCGGCAATCCCCCACTCCCACCTACCTTCTGGGTCCATAGGAAATCCATCACAGTCTGTGTGCTCAGACGTAGCCTGGGTGTCCTGCGCTGTCCTCCATTGATTTTTTTTTTCCTCTTTTTTTAATTTTAATTTTTTTCTTTTTTGCACTCTTTTTTTTCTGGTGATTAGTTTGCTTGTATTTGTCTGTTTTAAAACAACTAATATTATTAATACTTTAGTCTTTTTATTATTCTTCTTAATCTTCCCCTTCCCAGGTCCTAGTTTTCA
>NW_006921816.1:1601992-1608767 GCF_000298275.1 Orycteropus afer afer
CCAGCCTTCTGGTTAGCAGTCAAGTGCCTTAGCCACTATGCTACCAGAGCAAAACAACAATGAGATACCATCTTGCTCCAGCACTAATAGCAAAATTCAACAAGACAGAAAATAACAAATGCTGGCAATGATGTAGAGAGATTGGGACTCTTATACACTGCTGGTAGGACTGTAAAATGGTACAACCACTGTGGAAAGCAGTATGGTGATTCCTTCAAAAGTTGGAATTAGAAATACCATTTGATCTAGCCATTCTATTACTAGGTATATATCCTAAAGAAGTGAGAGCCATGACAAGAATAGACATATGCACGCCCATGTCATCACAGCACTATTTACAATAGCTAAAAGAGAGAAACAACCTAGGTGTCCATTAACTGAGGAATGGATAACCAATCTATGGTTCATACACATGATGGAATACTATGCAACAATAAAGAATAATGCAGAATCTGCAAAACTCTGCATAACGTGGATGTACTTGGAGGACATTATGCTGAGTGAAATAAGTCAATCACAAAAGGACAAATATTTTATTAGTCTGTTATTGTAAAAGTCAAGGAAAGCTTTATCTATGGAAGGACATTTTCTTTGTTGGTTACCAGGGGTGGAGGGGATGGGAGGGGTTGGGAGGGGAGGGAACACTGTTAGATAGACAGAGATAAGGACTGATTTGGGTGAAGAGAAGGACAATGTATCAAATGTGAGTGATCCATATAGTGACATTGAGGAACAGAAAGATAGAGAGAGGTACATGGGAAGTACAGACAACAAAGATGAACCCTTTTTCACATATGGTACTGCATTGTCAGTGAAGGCAATCATGGGTGTACAGGTGGACAGATTGGTGGACAGGTTGAACTAGTAGGTGTGTCTATGAAGTGGGGAGTGTACCCAAGACAATGTATAGGGTTGGCAGACAATGGTCCTATAAGTTTATGTGTATCATCTGAATTCACAGGTGTATAGTAGAGCTGACAAGGGGCAAGGTTGTAGTCACTGCTTGGTCACAGCCAGCTACCCAGAGGGAGAGTGTAGTTGAACTTGTGGGCTTGCGACTATAGTCGCAGGGGACATCAAGCTCAATTGGCATAACATATTACACAAAACATTGTTCTACCTCCTACTTTGGTGAATAGTGACTGGGATATTAAAGGTTGCAAGCTGCCATCTAGATGCAACGATGGGTCTCTCCTTGTCCAGAGCAAAGAAGAATGAAGAAAACAAAAAATTTGTGGAAATAATTAGTCCTAGTGACTGGTACACCATCCGATCTGCTGCCTATATGACTATGACACCAGAAGAACTAGATGGTACCTGGCTACCACTGTCAACCACTTGGAAGGAGATCTATGTAGGAGATCCTGAATAAAGAGGGAGAACAATGTGGAACAAAACTCAAAATCATTTGGAGAAAAAAAGGGGGGGGCACCAGGTTTTCTTGTCTGAGAGAGCCTGGTGGATCCACTGAGACTATGGCCCCTAGCTGCCCTTCAGGTCTGGAATTGAACCCAAACCTGTGGCTTCCAGCCAAACAAAATACAGGCATATGAGTTGAACATTTACCTGAGGTAGATACACTCCTTGGAGAAAACAATCATGGGAGAAAGAAGCGGTGCTTATGCATAGGCAGACAGCTTAGGTGGCAGGAGTTCACAGAGGGATGGACACAGGGAAGAGGTAACTATCAGGAGGAAGTGGGAGGGGAGCCATTGCATTGTGATAAATTGTGGTCAATGTTACGAGACAAAGTGTATGTGAACTGCTCTATGGAAAGTGAATTTGCTGTATAAATTTTCACCCCAATCACAATTAAAAAAAAAAAAAAGTAATTAAACAGGTCATAAAAATTGAACAGGTAATAAAAAAATTACCAACACAAAAAGTCTTGGCCCAGATGGTTTCATTGGAGAATTCTGCCAGTCATTAAGAGAAGTCATTCAGTCATTCTGACCCGAATCATACTCAAACTATTCCAGAAAATAGAGAAGGATGGAGTCCTCCCATTTCATTTTATGAAGAAAGCATAACCCTGATACCAAAACCAGGCAAAGACACCACTTAGAAAGGAAAACTACAGAACAATAAAACCAAAATCAAAACTAAACTCACTACCAGTGACCCCTCCTTGGGTTTCTGAGGTGGTGTCTCTATGCTATGGATGTAGATTGCCCAATCTTCCTTCCAACGAGTGGCTGGTAGATTTGAACTGCCAGCCTTCTGGTTAGTAGTCAAATGCGTTAGTCACCCCTCATGAATATAGATGCAAAAATTTTCAACAAAATCCTAGCCAACAGACTCCAACAGCATATCAAAAAATAATACACCATGACCAAGTGAGGTTCATACCAGGTATGCAAGGATGGTTCAACATTAGAAAAACAATCAACATAATCCATCACATAAGTAAAATAAAAGAAAAGAAGCATATGATCATATCAATCAATGTAGAAAAGGCATTTGATAAAATCCAACCCATTCCTGATAAAATCTCTCAGCAAAATAGGAATAGAAGGAGAATTCCTCAACACAATAAGGGCCTATATGCAAAACCAATCGCCAACATCATTCTCAATGAAGACTGAAACCATTCCCAATGTAAACAGGAACAAGACAAGAATGCCTTCTATCAACACTGTATTGGAAGTCCCATTGTTGTTGTTATGTGCCGTGGAGTTGGACCCAACTTATAGCGATGCCTCCTTGGGTTTCTGAGGCAGTATCACTATAGAAGTAGATTGCCCAACCTTCCTTCCGAGGAGTGGCTGATGAGATTGAACCACCAGCCTTTTGATTAGAAGTCAAGTTCCTTAGGCACTACACTACCAGAGCTCCCATCGGAAGTCCTAGCCAGGGCAAAAAGGCAAGAAAAGGAAATCAAAGGCAAGCAAATCGCTAAGGAAGAAGTAAAACTATCCCTATTTGCTGATGATATGATCCTATATCTAAAAAACCCAAGAGACTCAGTCAAAAATCTACTGGAACTAATTAAAAGATTCAGCATTGTGGCAGGATATAACATCAACATCCAAAAATCAGTTGGATTCCTCTACACCAGCAAAGAGATTGTTGAAAAAGAAATCAATACCATTTACAATAGCTATCAAAAAAGTAAAATACTTGGGAATAAATCTTACTAGGGACACAAAAGACCTATACAAAAAAAAGTACAAAACACTACTTCAAGAAACTATAAGAGAGCTACATAAATGGAGGAACATACCATGCTCGTGGATAGGAAGACTGAACATTGTGATAATGTCAATACTACCCAAAGCAATCCATATACTCAATGCAATTCCAATCCAGATCGCATGAACATTCTTTAAGGATATGGAAAAACCACTCACTAACTTTATATCGAAAGGAAAGAGATCTTGGATAAGGAAAGCACTATTGAAGAAGAAGAACAAAGTAGGAGATCTCACACTCTCAGATCCCAAATCCTACTACACTGACACAGTGTTCAAAACAGCCTGGCATTGATACATTAACAGACACATAGACCAGTGGAACAGAATTGAGAACCCAGAAATAGATCCCTCAACCTATGGACAGTTGATCTTTGACAAAGCACCAAAATCTATTCAGTGGGGAGGAAATAGTCTCTTTCACAAACGGTGCTGGCAAAACTGGATATCCATTTGAAGAAAACTGAAACAAGATCCATACCTAACACCATACACAGAAACAAACTCCAGATGGACCAAAGACTTAAATGTGAAACCTAAAGCTGTACAGTTAATCAAAGAAAAATAAGAGGAAACTTAGGGGCCTTAATTTATGGTATAAATAGACTATCAAGCATAACCCAAGATACACAAACAGCAGAAGATAAATACATGATTGAGACCTTCTAAAAATTAAGTGCTATGAACATCAAAAGACTTCTCCAAAAGAATAAAAAGAGAACATATGCGGCAATGACATATTGCACAAAGGACTTATCTCTAAAATTTATAGAAAACTCCAACATCTCAATGTCACAAAGGCAAATGATCCAAATAAAAAATGGGCAGAAGACATGAACAAACAATTCACCAAAGAAGATATTCAGGCAGCCAGCAAACCAATAATTTTCATGATCATAGCCATTAGAGAGATGCAAATCAAAACAAACATGAGATAATATCTCACCCCAGCATTACTAGCAAAGTTCAGCAAGACAGAAAATAACAAATCCTGGTGAGGCTTGTAGAGAAATTGGGACCCTCATACTCTGCTGGTGGGACTACAAAATGATACCACCAATGTGGAAAGCAGTATGGTGATTCCTTAAAAAGTTGGAGATAGAAATACCATTTGATCCAGCAATGTCATTACTAGGTATATAACCTAAAGAAGTGACAGGCAGGAAATGAATATACACCCATGTGCATATTCATAACCATGTGCAGACCCATGTACTTTGCAGCACTATTCACTATAGCAAAGAGATGGAAACAACCTAAGTGCCCATCAACTTAGGAATGGATAAATAAACTGTGATATGAACACAAAATGGAATACTACACAACCCTAAAAAAATAATGGAGAATCTGCAAAACACTGCATAACGTGAATGAACTTGGTGGACATTGTTGTCAGGTGCCGTCGAGTCATGCCTGACTCATACCAACCCTTTGCCTAGCAGAATGAAACACCGCCCAGTCCTCTGCCAGCTCCATGATCCTTGCTATACTTGAGCCCATCGTCACAGCCACTGTATCAATCCATCTCGTTGAGGGTCTTCCCCTCTTTTGTTGGCCCTCTTACCAATCATGACATCTTTCTCCAGGGAATGGTCCATTCTGACAACATGACCAAAGTAGGTAAGATGAAGTCTGGCCATTCTCATTTCCAAGGAGCATTTTGGCTACACTTCCTCCATGACAGATCTCTTAGTTCTTTCAGCAGTCCACAGCACTTTCAGCATTCTTCACCAACACCACAACGCAAAAACATCAATTCTTCTTAGGTCTTCCTTGTTCATTGCCCAGCTCTCACATGCATATGAGGTGATTGAAAATATTATGGCTTGTGAAAGGCGCACCTCAGTCCTCAAGGAGAGATATTTTTGATCCTCAGCACTTGAAAGAGGTCCTTTGCAGCCAACTTGCCCAGTCCTATGTGTCTTCTAATGTCCTGACTGCTGCTTCCATTGGCATCAATTGTACAACCAAGCAATATGAAATATTTGATGACTTCAATCTTTTCTCCATTTATCATGATGCTGCTTATAGGTCCAGTTGTAAGGATTTTTGTTTTCTTTATATTGAGGTATAATCCACACTGCACTGTATTCTTTAATCCTCATCAGTAAGTGCCTCAAGTCATCCTCACTTTCAGCAAGCAAAGTTGTGTCGTCAGTGTATTATAGGTTGTTAATGATTCTTCCTACAGTCTTGATGTCACTTTGCATACAGATTGAATAAGTATGGGAAAAGGATACAACCCTGACACACTCCCTTCTTGATTTTAAACCAAGCAGTGTTCCCTTGTTCGGTTCAAAAAACAGCCTCCTGGTAAACCTACAGGTTCCTCATGAGCACAATCAAGTGTTCTGGAATTTCTATTCTTCTGAATGTCATCCACAATTTGTTATGATCTACATAATCAAATGCATTTGCATAGTCAATAAAACACAAGTAAACATCTTTCTGGTCTTCTTTCCTTTGAGCCAAGTTCCACCTGGCAGCAGCTATGATATCCCTTGTTCCACATCCTCTTCTGAATTCAGCTTGCACCTCTGGAAGTTCTCTGTTAATATACTGCTGCAATTGTTTTTGAATTAACTTCAGTAAGATCTTACTTGCATACAATATTAATGATATTGTTCAATAATTTCCACATTCTGTGGGATCACCTTTCTTTGGCATGGGTAAAAATATGGATCTCTTCCAGTCAGGTGGCCAGATAGGTGTCTTCCAAATCTCTTGGAATAACTGAGTGAGTACCTCCAGGGGGGCATCTCTTTGTTGAAACATCTCATTGGGTATTCCATCAATTCCTGGAGCCTTGTTCTTCACCAATTCCTTCAGTGCAGCTTCTACTTCTTCCTTCAGTATCACTGGTTCTTGATCATATGCCACCTCCTGAAATGGGTGAAGATTGGCCAGTTCTTTTAGTACAGTGACTCTGTGTATTCCTTCCATCTTTTGATGCTTCCTCCATCATTCAGTATTTTGCCCATAGAATCTTTCAATATTGCAACTCAAGGCTTAATTTTTTTCCTCAGTTCTTTCAGCTTGAGAAATGCTGAGCCTGTTCTTCCCTTTTGGCGTTCTAACTCTAAATCTTTGCACATTTCGTAATAATTGGTTTTGTCTGCTTGAGCTGCTCTTTGAAATCTTCTGTTCAGCTCTTTTTTCTTATCATTTCTTCCATTTGCTTTAGCTACTCTCTGCTCAAGGGCAAGTCTCAGAGTCTCTTCTGTCATCCATTTTGGTCTTCTCTTCTTTTCTCCTCTTTTTAGTGATCTCTTGCTTTCTTCATGGATGATGTTCTTGATGTCATCCCACAAGTCTTCTGGTTTTAGGTCATTGGTGTCCAATGCATCAAATCTATTCTTTACATGGTCTCTAAATTCAGGAGGGATATATTCAAGATCATGTTTTGACTCTTGTGGACTTGTTTTAACTTCAAGTTGAACTTGCATATGAGCAGTTGATGGCCTGTTTGATAATCAGCTCCTGCCCTGGTTTTGACTTAAGATATTGAGCTTTTCGATTGCCTCTTGCCACAGATGTAGTTAGTCTGACTCCTGTGTATTCCATCTGGTGAAGTCCATGTGTAT
>NW_006921816.1:1610230-1628080 GCF_000298275.1 Orycteropus afer afer
GCATTGAGCTTATGCTAATAGGTGGTGGAATATTTTTGAAAAGGGGAGCAATAATGGTGGCACAACATGAAAAATGTAATCAATGTCCCTGAGTTGTAAATGTGGAAGTTTTATATTGGTGAAGGTCTTATTGCGTATATTTTGACCACAATAAAATTAAAAAAAAAAAAAGAAAGAATGAATGAATCTTTGGAAGTTCTTTCCTCTTTGGAACATTTTTCACTTCATGTGGAGATCTGGTTGTATAGTGTTTAAAGTATTCATCTGCTAACCAAAATGATGGCAGTTCTAACTCAGCAGTTGCTCCATGGGAAAAAGATGAAGAAGTCTGCTTCCAAAGAGATTTACAACTTTGGAAACACTATAGGGTAGTCCTACTCTGTCCTGTTGTGTCACTGTGAATCAGAGCTAACTTGACAACAGTGGATTTGTTTCTATTTTTTAATATCTGTCAAAATGTTACCCTTATTTACAAATGAGGTTGTTGTTTTTGTTAAGAGCCTTCTACTCAGCTCCAGTCAAAGCAACATAGTTTAACAGAAGGAAGATGGTCTTGCAGCATCTTCACAAGACTTTATGTACCTGAGCCCATTGTTGCAGCCACTGTGTCAATCCATCTTATTGAGTGTCTTCTCCTTTTTTGCTGACCCTCTCCTTTACCAAACATGATATTCTCCTCCAGGGGCCGGTCTCTTCTGACAACATTAGCAATGTATGTGAGAGGACGTCTGGCCATTCTCACTTCTAAGTAGTATTATAGATGTACTTCTTTCAAGACAGATCTGTTTGTTCTTCTGACAGTCTATGGTATTTTTAGCATTATTCACCAACACAATTCAACTGTGTCAATTCTTCTTTGTTCTTCCTTATACATTGTCCAGCTTTCAAATGTATATGAAGTGATTGAAAATACTATGGCTTGAGACAGGCACACTTTAGTCTTCAAAGTGACATCTTTGCTATTTAACACTTTGAAGTTTTTTACCAGCAGATTTGCCCAGTGCAGTTTGTCCACCACTCATCTGTCAGTTGTGTCGTACTGTAGTGACTTACGTGTTGCTGTAACACTGGAAGCTATGCCACTGGTATTTCAAATGCCAGCAGGGTCACCCATGGTAGACAGGTTTATAAGCAGAGCTTCCAAACTAAGACAGACTGAGAAGAAGGACAGGGCTATTCACTTCTGAAAAACTGAACTCCAGAAAACCTTATGAATAGAAGATATAGTGCCAGAAGATGAGCCTTTCGGGTCAAAATAAGACTAGAGAAGAGCTGCCTCTTCAAACTAGAGTTGACCTTAATGATATGGATGAAGTAAAGCTTTCTGGACCTTCATTTGCTGATATGTCACGACTCAAAATAAGAAGAAACAGCTGGGTGTCTTCTCGGGCCCCTCTCAGGAATCTGTGAACCTTGCCTAGGTCCCTCTCAGGGACCCGTAAACCTCGCTCAGGAGTGCACAATAAAGCTTTTCCAACTTTTGCTTTCGATTCCTCTCTTCCTTTCCGTCGCCAACTGCGACCTCCTTTGCTGCAACCTTACATCTGGTGCCGAAACCTGGGAAAGGGAGGTGGGGTGCAAGTAATCTCTGCTGGAACAGAGTGCTGCACTCCCCCTTCTCCCTTTCCTCCTCCTTTTCATGGATCAGGAACCTCCAGCCGTTACCATCCAACACCGGTGAGTTTCTTATTTTTAATTTGTTTCCCAATCCTGGGCACCTAGATTCCAAGTCCCGGATCCTATTCCGGAGTCTCTGTTCCTTTCATTCTGGAAATCGCTGGCGCTGCATCTGAGACTCCTCCCGTCCAAAGACAGAGGCATCCTGGGGACACCTTGGATTCCCTGTCTTTCCATTGCATAACCATTATAGACTGAAGACTGCAGTGGAGATATCCACTGTTTTCTTCCAGTCTCCAGTTCCGGGATTCTGCCAAAAGCAGCTGGGATGCTGGTCCTTTGACAGAATCTTTCCCTCGGGACTTAAGGGATCATGGGTAACCAGAATTCTAAACCAGATCCAACTACTCCTCTGGGGTGTCTCCTACTCAATCTTCACTCCCTGGGGCTAGCTCAGGACTTATGTTCCAAACACCTAATTTTCTATTGTACTACTGATTGGCCCCAGTACCCACTAGATACTGGTAACACCATAATCTTCTTTAATCCCTTTGGAAAAATTTTGATCATGTATTCTAACACAGTAGATTTACTGGGGGTACCTCCCATAGTGACAGTGGTGCACACAAAACAAAAGACAAGTCCCAAGGACCTCTCTGATGCCGAATCTCGGTAGCCTGAGCAAGGAACTTTCTATTTTAATATCCTCACTGATCTCGATAATTTCTGCCACTGCACAGGCAAATGTCTGGAGGTTTCCTACATCCAAGCATTCTTTTACCTGTGCTCCTGTCTCTCCCTCTCTCTCTCTATCTCTCTTTCTCTGCTTTACTTGCAATAGCACCCAAATTCTCCTAACTCACTAAACTCCTTATTCAAACCCCCTCTAAAGACTCCTCAACTCCTCTCAATTCTCCTAGCCTGGAGTCTCTGGGGTTAGAGTCCCCTTTGGCCAGGTTAGGTAGGGTAGAGGGTTCGAGTCCCTCTAGTAGCTCTAGTAGAGAGTTCACATTTGGTTTCGTTGGGGTTGGTGTCTGTCTGTGTGACTGTTTAGTGTGAATGATATATGTGAAGTTCCAAGATGAAAAGTCGCGGAATTTGAATGGGCCTAAAGTTGCATTCCATGTGAGGTTAGATTGGCATAAAGCCCTCCGCTCTGGGGTTTATACAGAAACACCTTAGCCAAAGACCCACTGAAACCTTCATAAGAAGGGCGGACGACCAGGCATCAGAGAGGTCCTTGGGACTTGTCTTTTGTTTTGTGTGCACCACTGTCACTATGGGAGGTACCCCCAGTAAATCTACTGTGTTGGAATACATGATCAAAATTTTTCAAAGGGATTTAAAGATTATGGTGTTACCCTCAGTCCATCTAGGTTAAGAATCTTTTATGAGACCCATCCACCAGAGCACCCAACTTCCTCTTTTTCTGACCCACCTAAATCTCTTTCATCCCACCTCATAGACCACCCCCTTATTCAGGACAGGCACTTTCATCTCCACCACTTTCCCAGAGTCCTTTATTACCCTTCCCGGTGAGCAGCCATACCCGTTCTCAACCACCCCTTACGTGAAGTGGCTGACTTTGAAGGTGTTGTCCGTGTCCATATTCCTTTCTCCCTCACCAACTTATCTCAGATTGAAAAATGTCTGGGTTCCCTTTCTCACAATCCCACCACCTACATTAAGGAATTTCATTACCTCTCTCAAGCTTATGACTTAACTTGGCATGACATTTATGTCATTCTTTCTTCCACTTTAAATTCTGACAAAAGGGAACATGTTCTTGGGGCTGCTCAGGAACATGCCAATCAAATTCATTTAAGTGACCATACCATGCCAGTAGGTCCAGAAGCCATTTCTGGGCAGGATCCCGGATGGGAATACCAACTAGAAACCCAATCTGGGTGGAATGGCCACACTCCAGAGATAAAATGCTTCAATGTCTCCTAGCAGGCCTACAGGCTGTTTCACATAAAGCTGTTAACTTTGACAAACTGCGAGAGATTACTCAACTCCCTAATGAAAACCCAGCAACTTTTCTTAATTGCCTCACTGAGGCCCTTAAACAATATACTCAACTCCCTAATGAAAACCCAGCAACTTTTCTTAATTGCCTCACTGAGGCCCTTAAACAATATACTCGCTTAGACCCAACCTCTCCAGCAGGAGCTACTGTTTTAGCTACTCACTTTATCACCCAGTCTGCTCCTGATATTAGAAAGAAACTGAAAAAGGCAGAGGAGGCCTGGTGAATATGGCCTTTGGGATGAGGCAGATAGGGAATCCTGCACTCTCCAAAAGGCCAATTTACAAGCCCAAACCTTAGTGGCAGCCCTGAGGCCGGCACTACTCGACCAGCCAGAAACAACATACCAACTGGAGCCTGCTTTAAATGTGGAGAGGAAGGCCACTGGGCCAAACATTGCCCACACCCATGACAACCTTCCAGACCTTGTACGGCATGTGGTCAAATGGGACATTGGAAAAGTGGCTGTCCCTCGGTGCCAAGACACGGAAGGCCAGTCCCTCAAACCCCTGACCTGCCATTGACTGTTCTGGGTCCGGCAGCTGAAGACTGAAGGAGCCCCAACTCGTCGACCCCAATCACTCTTCTCTTGCTGAGCCCAGGGTAACACTCAAGGTAGCAGGTAAGTTGACATCCTTCTTGGTCAATACGGGGGCTACCTATTCTGTCTTACCTTCCTTCCTGGGACAATTATACCCCTCCCCGGTCTCAGTGATGGGAATTGATGGGTATCCCTCCAGACCCCAGGTAACAGGCCCTGTTACATGCCTCATAGACAACAGAATTATTACACATTCATTTCTAGTGATGCCTACTTGCCCCACCCCACTTTTAGGAAGAGACTTTCTTTTTAAGCTAGGGGTCACCCTACACTGGACACAGGACCCCTCAGCAACACTTTTACTATCACTAATCTCTACCCCAACATCCACACCAAACCCTCCTTTATCTCCTAAATTAGTAAATCCCATTGGTGGGACATTTCCACTCCTACCATTGCTACCCACCATTCACCTGTTCTTATTCACTTAAAGAACCCTTCTCATTTTTCCTCAAGACCCCAGTTTCTAATTCAACACACCCGACAGGGACTGAAACCTCTTATCCAGCGTCTTTTGTCTAAGGACCTTTTAATTCCCACACATTCACCTTATAATACCCCCATCCTACAGGTAAAGAAACCTGATGGCTCATATCACCTGGTACAAGACTTACGCCTCATTAATGAAGCTGTAATCCCTATTCACTCTGTTATCCCCAATCCTTACACACTCCTGTCTCATATTCCACCATCTACCACTCATTTTTCTGTATTAGACCTCAGAAGGTCCTGGTGTCTTCATGGGTATAAATTATTCAACATACTTTATTCTTTCTTAACCATTCTCACACTTTACCCAATATTTCCCACTGTTTCCTTTGTGCCTCTCTTCTGCGACCTTTACTTGCAGCTGTACCCATTAATTCCACTCAACCGTCACCTACACCCACACCTAAACCCCTTCTGCACCCCCCCCACTACAAGTGCCTCTTTGGGAACCCGAAACCCTTAACCAGACACATCCTTCCAGAATTTGTTTTTTCACCAACAACACCTTATCTACCCCCCCTGAGGCACAAATTTCTGCTCACTAAACATCTTTATTAGGAGCTCTGGTAGCATAGTGCCTAAGGCACTTGACTACTAACCAGAAGGCTGGCGGTTCAAACCCACCAGCCACTCCTCAGAAGGAAGGTTGGGCATTCCTACTTCCGTAGTGATACTGCCTCAGAAACCCAAGGAGGGATCTCTATGAGTCGGGGCTGACTCGATGGCAAATAACAACAACAACAACAAACATCTTTATTATGACCTACACCTCTGCAGCACCCGGCACTTACTTTTGGTATAATGGAACTGTAACTCAATGTTAAAACTCCACCACTCCAAGCCCCTGCTTTCCAGTAACAATAGTACCCCAACTCACTTTGTATGGGGAATCTGAATTTTCCTGGTTACTACCTGAAACAAGAACCAGAAGAGCTGCTTTTCTACCTATCATGGTAGGCCTCAGTTTAGCCTCTGCTTTTGCAGCAGGAGGAATAGCAGATGGAGCCTTGGGGCACAGTATAATATCAGCCCAAGTAGCACTTGAAACCACTGCAGATTCCCTGGCCTCCTTCCAGCGGCAACTAACTTCTTTAGCCCAAGTTACTTTACAGAATCGAAGAGACTTAGACCTACTAACAGTGGAAAAAGGTGGAACTTGCCTCTTTCTTAAAGAAGAATGCTGCTATTATATCAACGAATCTGGTCTGGTGGAACAAAACGTCAATACATTGACTCGACTGAGTGAGGAACTGTGTAATAGACACCAAACAGGAACCTCACCATTTGAATGGCTCCGATCACCACTAACCGCCTGGTTACTACCCCTTATAGGACCTCTTGTACTAATAAGTCTCTTTTTTTCCTTTTCGCCCCTTGCCTCCTGAGATTCCTCCAAAACTGGCTCAAAGAAATGTCCAGAGTAACTGTCAACCAGTTACTCCTACACCTGTATACTGACCTAATCCCCACTGACTCTGGCCTATAACCCTACTCCGGCCCTGTCCAGCATGAAGTAGCCAGAACGATAACATCACCCGTTTATCACCAAAGAGGCTGGAATGTCAGGTGGGAACACGGCACCAGTCAGGCGGGTAAAAGATTGAACAGGAAGAAGCTACAAACAGGCCAACCCGGATGCAGCTTCCACCTGATTGGTTCCCGCCTTATTTTGAACCAGCACAGGTCCTTCCCCCTCCCTTAATGACTATGCTAATGAGGTGCTTTCACCTGATTGGTTCCCACCTTTTTCCCTCTGCCCCCACTCAGGTCTGCTATGCAACTATATAAACCACCCCCCACCCTCCATCTGGGCAGCACGACTTCTCAGGCCCCTCTCAGGGACCCGTGAACCTCGTGGGAAGCACACAATAAAGCTTTCCCAACTTTTTTTTTTTTTTTAAAGAAGAAACAGCTGTAAACATCCATTAATAATCAGAATCTGGAATGTATAAAGTATGAATCCAGGAAATTGGGCATTGTCAAAAAATGAAATAGAATGCATGAAGATCAATATCCTAGGCATCAGTGAGCTGAAATGGACTGGTGTTGGCCATTTGAATTGGACAATCATATTACCTACTACTATTTGCAAATAATATATTAAATAACTACAATCAATTTCTATTACTGGCATAGCATGATTTTAACACCCCACAATGACTAGGCAGAATTTCTTGTCCATAGTTGTTGTTGTTGCTGTTATGTGTCCTCGAGTTGGACCCGACTCATAGCGACCCCTCCTTGGGTTTCCAAGGCAGTATCACTAAGAAGTAGATTGTCCCATCTTCCTTCCGAGGAGTGGCTGGTGGGTTTGAACCGCCAGCCTTCTGGTTAGCAGTCAAGTGCCTTACACACTACGCTACCAGAGCTCCCTGTCTATAGTTAGTACACAATAAAGATGTGTTGACTCCTTGCCGTTAACATTCTCCCCCAAGGTGATATCCTAGCCCATGATTTTAAACACATAACATTTACTGATGGCTGCCAACTATATACCTAGAACCTAGACCTTGTTCCTGAATTCCAGATTCATTTTTCCCTGTGAGTACTTAATATTTTCATGTGGATGTGTTGTAAGTGGCACTAACAGCATGTCAAAAAGGGAACTCTCGGTTGTTCCTGCTAGCTTTCTCTTTCCCCAACATTTCTACCTTAGTCTTTATCATCTCAATATGTGGCATTTCCAACAATTCATAACTAGTTCTTCCCTTTCACTCTGCCATCCCATCTCATCCTTCAATAAGTCCTCTCAACTCAACCTCCAGAATATATCCACAATTCATTCCCTACTCTCCCTCTCCATAGTCACCACCATGGGCCAACCCACATTTCTAACTTTGTCTCTTAATGCTCCCCCTGCTCCTCCCTTTTCACTCAGCAATCTATTTTTCTAGCAGCCAAACTTTTTACAAGTATAAATCTGTGCTGCCATTCTTTCTTAACACTTTTTGCATTACACTTAGAATAAAGTCCAAACTTCATGCCATGGTCTATGATCTTGTTACCACATGAGTCTCCAGTGTTGCACACGATGCTCTCTAGTTTTGGCAGCTTTCTTTATGATCTACGAGAAGCAAACTCTGCCCTAATTTACTATCAATCTGCCTGCAAAACTCTTCCTTCCTTCTCCTGGCTCCTTAATGTCTGGCTTCTTCTTATCCTTCATATTTAGCTTCATCATCATTCTCTCCTGCAATCTTCCCTGAGCACTGTATCTAAAGTGTAGCTCAGAAGAATCATGCACCCTATCACCTCATATGTTATATTATAGTGCAATTATTTAAAAATTGTTGTCTTGGTTTAGTGTCGATTTTTTTCCCCCCACTAACATTTAAACTCTATGTAGACAAGGATCCTGTCTGATTTGTTTATGGCTTTAATCCTAACATTTTGAAAAATGTAAGTTTCACAACAGTAGAGATTCTCTCTCTCTCTCTCTTTATTTCTTTATTTTTGCCTGTTTGGTTCACTAATATTGTCCCTGGTGCCAAAAGAAGGGCCTGACACATAGTAGGCACACAATAAATCTTTGTTAACTAAACAGTAGAGGCTCATAAGTGCTACTTTTATCTACATTATTGAATCAATTAATGCATAGTTTAATTATTACTTTTGAATAAATGGAAAGAAGATAGCAAACTTATTTAGGAATAATCCACCCTAAACGTATAGCTAAAAATGATTTATAACTAATGCATCAAAGTATTATGATCTATGTAAATTACTAATATATTGTTTATAAAAGGTTTCATCCAAAGTCTTTGGTGCTCTGGTGGTGCAGTGGTTAAGACATTTGGCTGCTAACCAAAAGGTTGCCAGTTCGAACCCACCAGCCACGTTGGGGGAGAACAGTAAGGCACTCTGCTTCTGCAAAGATTTACAGCCTTAGAAATCCTATGGAGGCAGTTCTACTCTGTCCTATACAGCTACATTAAAGTCCTTAGAAGCACTTAATACTCAAACATTAGTAAACAATTTTCTAGTCATCTTGTTTACTTTATATATTTACTTAGTAAAAAACCGTTTTCCAGCAAAGTTAAGATAAACTTTGAAATAATTGTTATAAATTAATACAAATTCAGAATTAATATATCCTTAATATGTGACTTTTGTTTATAATTCATCTTTTTTTTTTTTTTTTTTTTTTGAGTATGCCTTAGCACTTCATTAAATGAGTCATTGCCTCTAACGAAATCCCTTGTTGTCTGTAGATCAATCCATTATACGATCCAAGAGCCTCCCAGGTCAAAATAGAATTTTGGTATCCATAGTCTTTACAAGGTCAGGGGTCATTAATCAAGAAAGACTGTTTGCTTTCAGCTCAGAAAGCTGACAATCTTCTGCCAGCAGCCGTTGGTGATGAAGGGTGCAAGGAGGGCTGACTTTCATTGCTGAGCATCTGGGCTTAGTGGGATTACCATGAAAGGAGGAATCAGCCAGATACATTTCAGACCTGCAGACCCTTCTTATATTTTTAACAACATGTTTTCCTAGTAACAGTTTATTTTGCTGAAAATATTTAAATGCAAACTTCCAGAGACTCTCTTGAGAAGATGGTTTCACATTCCCCAGTCAAGCACCTGCCTGATTTAAATGCGCTACTATTTTAGTTCCTGTAAGCATACACCCTTTCTATAAGACTTGAGCTAGTGTCTGTATATTTACCACATGCACAACTTCTAAGAATAGAAATAAGAGCAGAGGATTTCTCTAGCAAACTCTTGTGGACTGTCCTCTCTGTATGCTCTTAGCAGCTAGGGAAGTAAGCTCATGGGCAAGAGAACCCTTTCTACTCCAACTCTTCACACTTTTAATATGATACTCCATCAATCAATCAATAAATAAATAGATAGATAACTGTTGCCAGTGAGTGCATTTTGACTCATAGCAACTCTGTAGGACATAGTAGAACTGCCCCATAGGATTCCTAAGGCACCAATCTTCAAGGAGCAGACTGACACATCTTTTTCTTGTGGAGCAGCTGGTGCATTCAAAGTGCTGGCCTTTTGGTTAGCAGCCAAGTACTTTAACTATTTCTCCACCAGAGCTCCTCTTGAATATGAAAGCTCACAAAATATTCTCTTACTGACTTTGGAGTGTGTTCTCCAAGTCTTGAAAAGTCCTTTCACCTAGGTGTTCTCTCAGTTGTCTTAGCAATCTCTGCACTGTTCTGGACAAGACTTAATAGACTGAATAAAATGCTCTCCTGAGTCACTCTGACCTAGCTTCCTTCTCTAAACCAACATTGTTGTCATATCGACTCTGACTCACGACTGCAGCCTGACACAATTATATGTGTCAGAGTAAAACTATGGTCCATAGAGTTTTCAGTGGCTGCATCTTTGGCAGTAGGTTACTGGGACTTTCTTCCAAGGTCTCTCTGAGTGGACTCAAACCTCCAACATTTTAGTTAGCAGTCAAGTGCTTAACTGTTTGTATCACCCAGTTACTCCTTTCCTTGAATTCAAGTATCTGACAGAGATCTCACTTTACTAAATATCAGATCTGGATTAGTACTTAGGGTCAGGGGCATTCATTGATGGACTATCTCTCACTGAAGTGCCATTTTAATTTACAGGCACACACTACTAACTGGTTGTTCTTAAGTCAATGATTATGGTAAAAGGCAAGTAAGTCAAAACTACCCTTAGAAATCCCTTAAACTGCTGATAAAATCTGCTCACTGCCCTGGAGTTGGATCTGACTCATAGCAAACCCTCTTTAGGTTTCTAAGGTGGTATCACTACAGAAGTAGATCACCCAACCTTCCTTCTGAGGTACAAAACCCACCAGCCTTCTGGTTAACAGTCAAATGCCTTAGGCACTATGCCACCAGAGCTTATACACACACACACACACAAACACATATACATATATACACACATACATATATATACCCATACATACACACACACACACATAAACTCACTGCTGTTGAGTCAATTTCGAGTCACAGTGACCCCTCCTTGGGTTTCCACAGCAGTATCTCTACAGAAGTAGTTTGTCAGTCTCCCTCCTGAGAAGTAGCTGGTGGATTTGAACTGCCAGCCTTCTGGTTGGCAGTCAAATGCCTAAGCAACTGCACCACCAGAGCTCCTAATATAATATATAAGTCCCCATATTTATTTGATTATAAAATAAGAAATGTATTTTTTAAAATCACATATTACAACACTTTTACATGAGTCAAATGTATTTCATTCCAGAAGACTCTACTTTAGGCCCTTGAACTCAATTCTAAAACCTTGTTTCTTGTTCTGCATTTGAAACAAGTCCATTTGGAACCAGTTATATAGATAGGAGCTCTGATGGCGTAGTGCCTAAGGCATATGACTGCTAACCAGAAGGCTGGCAGTTCAAATCAACCAGCCATTCCTCAGAAGGAAGATTGGGCAATCTACTTTTGTAGTGATACTGCCTCAGAAACCCAAGGAGGGGTCACTATGAGTTGGATCCAATTCTACAGCAGTGAGTTTGGTTTTTGGTTTGCTACATACTGTAGATACTGTTTCTGTAGAAAAACTTTAATGAATACCAATTACCTTAATTAGACAAATCAACAAGTCACAAGAAGCCTGCATGTGGGCACCATTAACCCAGCTAATTATCCAGAAAGGCAAGCAGCTTTTTCTTTCCCAACTAGAACCTTGATCTTTTCAAATTTCTGTTATTTGCTGCCTTTCTTCTATAAATGATTTGTTCACTGCCTTTTCTTCTATAAATGATTTGTTTGTTTTTGGTGGGGTACTTGAGTTTTTAAAAAAGCTGTTAAACATAAACTGTGTACCATTTCTTATGTTGCAATATGCAATCAAATTTAAATGATCTAAATTGGCAACATGACCATGCGATCTGCAGCCTATACGACTATGAGACCAGAAGAACTAGATGGTGCCCGGCTACCACTGTTAACCACTCCGAAGGGGATCTATGTAGGAGATCCTTGATAGAGAGGGAGAGCAATGTAGAACAAAACTCAAAATCATTTGGAAAGAAAGGAAGGAAGGAAGGAAGGAAGGAAGGAAGGAAGGAAGGAAGGAAGGAAGGAAGGAAGGAAGGAAGATAAAGAAAGAAAGGAAGGAAGGAAGGAAGAAAAAGAAAGGAAGGAAGGAAGAAAAAGAAAGGAAGGAAGGAAGGAAGAAAGAAAGAAAGAAAGAAAGAAAGGGGGTCCAGGTTTGCTGGTCTGATAGAGCCTGGTGGAACCACTGAGACTATGGCCCCTAGCTACCCTTCAGCTCTGGAATTGAAGCCACCCACACCTGTGGCTTACAGCCAAACAAAAGACAGGCATATGAGTTGAACACTTACCTGAGGTAGATACACTCCTTGCAGACAACAATCATGGAGAAAGAAGGGCTGTTTATGCATAGGGAGACAGCTCAGGGGGCAGGAGTGCATGGAGGGATGGACACAGGGAAGAGGTAACTATGGGGAGGAAGTGGGAGGGGACTGTTGCATTGAAGTAAATTGTAGTCAATGTCATGAGACAAAGTGTATGTGAACTGCTGATGGAAAGTAAATTTGCTCGGTAAACTTCCATCCAAATTACAATTAAAAAAAAAAGAAAAAATAATAAATTGGTGACATGAAGACATAAGATATATGTGTGTACTCATTTGGTGAGAGTGGAGGGTGGAGAGTATTGCATTTTATAACTTCTGAAAAAAAACATTTATATCTCTCAGGATGGACTGCTAGATCACACTTTTATGCTTTTGCTGCTGTTAGATATGTCTTATTCAGTTCCTCTCACTGTGCAAAGCTGCACTTTGTAAAATTCAGCTTCTATTGCTTCTGTCACAAAGAAGATAAAGCTGATGACTCAATTGCTTAGGTCTTGGCCCAATAGAGACAATAAGCATACTGTTCTCTGTGTCTGGTTAGAGGAGAATATTGTTGTTGTTAAGTTGTTAGGTATCAGGTTGGTTCAACTCATAATGGCACTATATACAACAGAATAAAATGTTGCCCAGTCCTGCACCATCTTCACAATTTCTATGTTTGAGCCCATTGCTGCATCCACTATGTCAATCCATCTCTTTGAGGGTCTTCTTCTTTCTCAGTGATCTTCTAATTTAGCAAGCATGATGTTCTTCACCAGGGACTGGTTGATAATAACATATCCAAAGTCCATGAAACTAAGTCCTGCCATCCTTGCTTCTAAGGAGGATTTTGGCTGTACTTCTTCCAAGACAGATTTGTTTGTGCTTCTGGCAGTCCATGGTATATTTGACATTCTTCACCAACCCCACGATTCAAATGCATCAATTCTTCTTCTGCATTCATTACTCATTGTCCAGCTTAGTTCTCAAAGTGGTACCTTTGCTTTTAAACACTTTAAAGAGGTATTCTGCCACAGATTTGTCCAATGCATTGCCTCATTTGATTTCTTGACTGCTGATTCCACAGGCATTGATCCAAGTACAATGAAATCCTGAACAATGTCAATCTTTTCTCCATTTGTCACAATTTTACTTATTGGCCCTCTTTTTGAGGATTTTTGTTTCTTTATATTGAAGTATAATTCACACTGAAAGCTGTTATCTTTGATCTTCTTCAGTAAATGCTTCAAGTCATCCTCACTTTCAGCAAGCAAGGTTGTGTTATCCATATATTACAGGTTGTTAATGAGTCTTCATCTAATGTTTATGCTGTGTTCTTCTTCATATAGTCCAACTTCTCAGATTATTTGCTCAGCATACAGATTGAGTAAGTATGGTGAAAAGATACAACCCTGACACACACCTTTCCTGATTTTAGACTTTGCAGTATCCCCTTGTTCTGTTCAAATGATGCCTCTTGTTCTGTGTACAGGTTCCACATGAGCAAAAGAAGTGTTCTGAATTCCCATTCTTTGCAATAGTATCTATAATTTGTTATGTTCCACAAAGTGAAATGGCTTTGCATAGTCAATAAAAAACAGGTAAACATCTTTCTGGTATTCTTTGCATTCAGCTAAGATCTATCTGACATCAGCAGTGATAACCCTCTTTCTGCATCCTCTTCTGAATCCAGCTTGAATATCCAGAACTTTACTGTAGACATACTGCTGTAAATCGTTTTTGAATTATCCACATACATGTGAAGGATGCAGAGTACTCTTAATGAGACACCTGTAACACGAGGGTAGCAACAGCTAATAGGGTTGGGGTGAGGATGAAAGAAGGTAATACAGTTTCAAACGATAATGAGCCCATCCATTATTGTTCATTGTCATTGCTTTTCTGCTGATCTCATAATAATAGGCATCCTAGGACAGAGTTCCAGGTCTTTGGGGAGTCACTTAGTGAACTTTTCATGGCTTACTGGTCCAAGATATTTCAAAGAGATGTAAAATGCTGGGTAGACTTCGCTTTAATATTAGAAATTCACTTAGAAACACAGAAGATGAAGACAAACTTTTTATGTTTTACAGCCTTAAGGAAAAATAATCATGGATTTTGGTGTCCTTGCTGGAGAAAGAGTAGAAAACTGTAGGAAAAATTAGTCTATAGATCTTGAAGATTATTCTTTGTTTTTAAACTGCAGTGATACATGAATGACCCAACTTGTCAGAGAACTACATACTCTTATTACTAGAAGGACATTAAAGCCATTTAGTTTAATCTACTTAAGACTGAGGATGGCAGATGTACCAAGGTCACAGAGACAATCAGTGATAAATAGTTCTTTCCCTATTTTTCAACTTCCATAGAGAAAGAAACAAAAGCACATTTAATCATAAGATTGAAATTAGTCCAATCTTCTTTGAAAGAAGTAATATTTTTGTGACTTTTTAGTTTTTTGTACTATGAAGATTTAGGAATCCTGGTGGCACAAATGGTTAAGCATTTTTGGCTGCTAACCAAAAGGTTGACTGTTTCAACCCACCCAGTGGCTCCACAGGAGAAAGAACAGACAATCTACTTCTATAAAGATTACAGTCAAGAAAACTCTGTGACAAAATTCTGCTTTTTCACATGGGATTGATATGAGTCAAAACTAACAACAACAACTATGAAGATTTAATTAACTCCAAAAGATTTCAGACTTAGCCAAAGATATCGTTGTACTTCTCTGCAGAAAGTAGAACATTTGAATTGTTTACGTATTTTCATTGTGTCTTTTGTATCAGGTCATCTCACTGCAAACAGAGTAATCAATAGAATATCAACAGTCACCAAAATTAAATTTACCATTAAAATTGTGCCCTAAGTGACTCAATAGTGTAGTGGTTATATTTAGAGTATAGTTGCACCACAATTGCTGTATGGTATGCTATGGAAAGGAGATACAACCTTGACACACATCTTTTCTGTTTTTATACCACACAGTATCCCCTTGTTCTGTTTGAATGACTACTTCTTCTGTTACTGAGAAAATAATCTGAGAAGCTGGATTAGATGAAGAAGATTGTGGCATCAGGATTGATGGAAGACTCATTAAGTATCTGCTTTATGCAGGCTGTTGCTCTCACCCCGACTCCTGCCTCCTGTGCTCTGCTGCCTGTCTCTCAGGCAGTCATGTTGGAGCATCTGGGCTCAATGCCCATGCAAATGGATTACAAGGGACAGAAGCTAGCTAACAGATGTTTCAGGGAAGTAGTCTTTTGTCTGCAACAGTTGGATTTATCTATGGGTACATGGATGAACAGTTCAGATGAACTGCCTATATAGTTAAGGCCAGATTTGTTTTTTTGCGTTTGTTGACACTTCCTCCTTGGCCCATCTATGCCAATACCTCCTCAAGTGGTTACCTGTTCAAGATTCAGGAACAGAAGACAAGAAACCAGGGGATGGAAAAATTAAGAAGCATACAAAAAATAATTGATTTGGGTTTTTGTGGCTTATCTGTACTATAACCACACCAAACTCACTGCCATGGAGTCAGTTCTGACTCATAGTGACCCTTATTAGGTTTTCCAGGTGGGAAATCCTTACAGAAGTAGAATGCCCCATCTTCTTTCCACAGAGAAGCCAACAGGTTTGAATCGCCAACCTTCTGGTTAGCAGTCAAATGCCTTAGGCACTGTACCACTGGAGCTCCTGACTATATATAGCACCTGCTTTTGTCTTCGTGAATGAGCTAAACTGCTTTCCTACTCAAAACATGAGTTAAAAACCATCTATGTTCTTATGGCACAGCTGTGTGTAAATTGCATTCTCTCTTTATTTTCTAACCAGTTGGGTTTTGATTTAGAAATATTTTAGTCCCTCTCTTCATAAACTTGCTCTGAAATGGAGAACAGAAAATACAAGTATGCACAGTTTCTTTCAGGTCTACATAAATATGAAGGATAAATGCCTCAAACAATGGTACAATTTAATTATCAATGTTTCGTAATTCATTGAATAAGCTGTTTAATGTCTTCAATTAAAACTCATGATGCAAAAAAAAAAAAAAAACCCTTCAATATGCAGATGACACAAATTATGGATAATGTTGTGTAGAATGGAAATTCCAAAATACTTAATTGTGCTCATGAGGAATCTGTGCACAGACCCAGACACAGTCATTCACACTGAACAAGGGGATATTGCATGGTCTAAAATTAGGAAAGGTGTGCGTCAATGTTGTATCCTTTCACAATACTTATTCAATCCATAGACTGAGCAAATTATCTGAGAAGGCTGGACTTTAGAAGAAGAATATGCCATCAAGATTAAAAGAAGATTCACTGACAACCTGCAATATACAAATCACACAACATGTTTGCTGAAAGCAAAGAGGATTTGAGCACTTACTGATAAAGATCAAAGATTACAGCTTTCAGTATTGATTACACTTCAATATAAAGAAAACAAGAAATCCTCACAAATGGACCAATAAGCAACATTATGATTAACGGAGAAAAGATAGAACTTGTCAAGGATTTCATTTCACTTGGATCCACAATCAATGCCCAAGGAACAGCAGTCAAGAAATCAAATGGCTCATTGCATTGGGTAAATCTCATTCCAAAGACCTCTCTAAAGTGTTAAAAAGTGACAACCCCACTTTGAAGACGAAGGTGGGCCTGACCCAAGCTGCGGTATTTTCAATGGCTTCATATATATGTGAAAACTGGACAATAAATAAAGAAGTCTGAAGAAGAATGTATGCATATGAATTTTGATGTTGGTGAAGAATATTGAATATACTATGGACTGCCAGTACTATGTTCCATTAATAATTGGAACATGGAATGTAGGAAATATGAATCTAAGAAAATTGGAAGTTGTCAAAAATGAAATGGAACTCATAAAGATTGATATTCTAGGCATTAGTTAGCTGAAGTGGACTGGTTTTGGCCATTTTGAATCAGACAACTATATGATCTACTATTCCAGGAATGACAATTTGAAGAGGAATGGCGTGGCATTCATTATCACAAAGGATATTTCAAGATCTGTTCTGAAGTACAATGCTGTTAGTAGGATAATATCCATATGCCTACAAGGAAGACCAGTTAATAAAACTATTATTCAAATTTATGCATTAACCACCAATGCCAAAGATGAGGACATTGAAGATTTTTATGAATTCCTGCAGTCTGAAATTGACCAAACATGCAATCAAGATGTGTTCATTATCACTGGTGACTGGAATGCCAAAGTTGGAAACAAAGAAGAACCACCAGTAGTTGGAAAATTTGGCCTTGCTGACAGAAATAACATTGGAGATCGCATGATAGAATTTTGCAACACTAATGACTTATTCATTGCAAATACCTTTTTTCAACAACACAAATGGTGCCTATACATCTGGACTTTGCCAGATGGAATACACAGGACTCAGACTGACTACTACATCTGTGGCAAGAGGCAATGGAAGAGTTCTGGTTAGATGGCAGACTAGGCAGAAGGACTGCACAGACCCTCTTCAACAAAGAAAAGGGAAATCAATTAAACTAGCAGAAGAATTTGCGTGAAAATACCAAAAAAAGGAGACACACAGAGCTGCAGTCTGGCAGCGACCTGAGCGACCCTGACAGCACAGACGACACGGCTTGGAGATTCCCGAGTGGTGGTAGGACCTAAAAATTAAACCAAAAATCACCCTGCTAGCCAGGGACTGCATGGAAGACTGTGCACAGTGGCTGGGGAACAAACAGAGGAGATGAAGAGAAAGGTGGGCTAAGCTGTGGACTTTTGCC
>NW_006921816.1:1631325-1645693 GCF_000298275.1 Orycteropus afer afer
ATTTACCACAAGTAGACACACGCCCTGGAGAGAACAATCATGGGAGAAGGAAGGGCTGCTTATGCACAGGGAGACAGCTCAGGGGGCAGGAGAGTATGAAGGGATGGACAATGGGAAGACATAACTCTGGGAAGGAAGTGGGAGGGGAGCTGTTGCATTGTGGTAAACTGTGGTCAATGACATGCAACAAAGTATATGTGAACTGCTATATGGAAAGTGAATTTGCTCTGTAAATCTTCACCCAAATCACAATAAACAATAAAAAATAAATTAAAAAAAGAGGCAGTGGAAAAGCTTAATATCTTCAGACAAAACAAGGCCAAGTGCTAATTGTAGAACAGACCATCAACTGCTCATATGCAAGTTAAACTTGACGTTGAAGACAATTAAAACAAGTCTACAAGAGCCAAAATATGACCTTGAATATACCCCTCCTGAATTTAAAGTCCATCTAAAGAATAGATTTGATGCATTGAACACCAGTGACTGAAAACCAGAAGAATTATGGGATGACATCAAGAACATCATCCATAAAGAGAGCAAGAGGTCACTAAAAAGACGAGAAAAAAAGACCAAAATGTATGACAGAAGAGACTCTGAAGCTTGCCCTTGAGTGGAGAGTAGACAAAGCAAATGGAAAATGACAAGATAAAAGAGCTGAACAGAAGATTTCAAAGAGCAGCTCAAGTAGACAAAGCCAATTATTATTATGAAATGTGCAAAGACTTGAGTTAGAAAACCAAAAGGGAAGAACATGCTCAGCATTTCTCAAGCTCAAAGAACTGAGGAAAAAAATTAAGCCTCGAGTTGTAATATTGAAAGATTCTATGGGCAAAATATTGAATGATGCAGGAAGCATCCAAAGAACTGGCCCATCTTCATCCATTTCAGGAGGTGGCATATGATCAAGAACCAAAGATATTGAAGGAAGAAGTTGAAGCTGCATCGAAGGAATTGCCAAAGATCAAGGCTTCGGGAATTAACAGAATACCAATTGAGATGTTTCAACAAATGGATGCCCCACTGGGGGCACTCACTTGGTTAGGCCAAGAGATTTGGAAGGCCAACTGACTGGAAGAAATCCATATTTGTACCCATTTCAAAGAAAGGTGATCCCACAGAATGTGGAAATTATTGAAAAATATCATTAATATTGCACACAAGTAAGATCTTACTGAAGATAATTAAAAAATGGTTGTAACAATATATTGACAGAGAACTTCCAGTGATGCAAGCTGGATTCAAAAGAGGACATGGAATTACATGTAATTACACATACGCAAGAGGTGCTGGTGAAGAATACTGAAGGTACCCTGGACTGCTAAAAGAACTAACAAATCGGTCCTGGAGGAATTGTAGCCGGCATGCTCCTTGGAAGCGAGAATGGCCAGACTTCGTCTCATCTACTTTGGTCATGTTATCAGAAGGGACCATTCCCTGGAGAAGGATATTATGCTTGGCAAGTTGGAGGGTCGACGAAAGAGGGGAAGGCCCTCATTGAGATGGACTGACACAGTGGCTGCGGCGCAATGGGCTCAAGTATAGCAGGGATCGTCGAGCTGGCGCAGGACAGGGGGATGTTTCGTTCTCCTGTGCATAGGGTCGCTATGAGTAGGAGACGACTAGACAGCACCTAACAACAACAACCACATGGACTACCAGAAGAACAAATTTGTTTTGGAAGTATAGTCAGAATGCTCCTGACAAGGGAGAGTGCTGAGATGTTGTCTACTTTGGACATGTGATAAGAAGGCCCAGTCCCTGGATGTTTTGCTTGGTAGAGAGTCAGTGAAAAAGAGCAAGACCCTCAATGTGGCTCCAATATTGGGTTAAACATAACAATTGTCAGGGTGGCAAAGGACTGGTCAGTATTTTTTCAATGACACCCAACAACAACAAAATGGAAAATGAGTGAAGAAGCTAGAGGAAAAAGGAATGTTGAATAATGAGATAATGAGTTTGGTTTTATAGATCGATAGATGTAATTACACATATGCAAGAAGAAACTAACCATCGTAACTATGACCATCATCATATAGGAATGCAAAGTTTCTTTTACTTCATAAGGAATTTATCTGCAAACTGAAAACAAGGACAGTAGTTTAATCTTCTCCATCATCATCATCATTGCTACCATTTAATGACTAGCTTCTATGAGTCAGAAATGCACTAAGTATTTACATGCAACAAATGGCTTCAGGTGTGTGCCTCTTGTGCTTGGTGTGAAAAAGTCAGCCAATGATGCAAGTGCAGGATAGGAGAGCCACAGCCCCTGGGTCTGTCTGTTTGGAGTGGGTAGTTGAGGCTGGCCAGGATATAAAGGAGGTGGTCTGGAGATTGAGACAGGATTTCCCTAGCCACCAGTTTGGTGGTGGCAGGGAGAGGGTTTCCTCCTATTTGCAGGAAAGCTGTACTTTTGGGAGCAAAGAGTGTGGCTCACCAGTCGCAATTCCCTGGTATAGTTCTGGCACTCTTCTGGAAACACGCAGCTGTTTATCCAGCTCTTGCCCACATTCTAGTGAAAGGCAGCCCTGAAACTATCTTCCCCAACTGCCCCAACAGAGGCTTTTCCCCTTGCATAGGTGGGAGTGGCCTGTTGTGAGTGGTGGGAATTTCTGAGAAAGAAGGCTGCAGTGGTGTGCTTCTTGCGTTCAGTGTGAAAAAGATGTGTCAGCTGTTCAGGCTTCAGTGAGCTTTAGCCTCTGACTGCTAGAGGGGTGTAAAGAATTTTTACCATTATGAGCAGAGAAGGTATGTGTTTGTTAGGTTGCAGAGTGTGTATCTCCAATCTTGATTGATTGGCATGGGTCTGGCACCCTTGTGGGCTCATGCAGCTGTTTATCCAGCTCTTGTTCAGATTCAATCAAGCAAGAGATTGTTTTGTGCCTAGCTTGTTCAACAGTGCTGATACAGGCTTTTCCCCTCAGCCCAGAAGATGGTAGCATAGTGGTTGAAACATGCCACCGTCAATCAAAAGGCCATTGGCTCAAACCCACCAGCTGCTCCACAGGAGAAAGTAGAGGCAGACTGCCTCCACAAAGATCCACAACCCCAGAAAACCCAGAAGGACAGTTACACTGTGTCCCAAAAAGGGTCACTAGGAGTCAGAATTGACTTGACAGCAGTGGGTCCAGTTGGTTTCCTAGTGGTGTGTTCCATAATTCCCTTTCTCTTGCTCCCTCCTCACTCCATGGCCACTTGTGTGACTGTAAGTCTGAGCTGCTTCCCTGAGTGTTCTCCCAGCTCTCCCACAAATTCACCTCACTTTAAATTCCTCCTAGTCTACGCTGTGTCTTTATTGCTGTGTGGAATTTGTGAAGTCCTCCCCAACACCCTACTCCCCCCCACACACACACACACACCTGGTCCTCCTCTGCATCGATTTGATGCCTCTGTGTTTAAAATGTCTATACCTCAGCTGGTCTTCTTTTTTCTCCCCAGTCACTGACTTTGCTCTGTTTCCCTTTCCACTCTGCATTCAATGTTTTTTTTTTTTTTTTTTAATCTTCTCATTAAATGCTCAGAATTCCAAGATCATTATTTATGTTTTGGTTACCTAGTGCTGCTCTGACAGGAATATACAACACATGGGATGGCTTGAACAAACAGGAGTTTATTCTCTTACAGTTTGGAGGCTTTAAGTTCGAGTTCAAAGTGCCAGACTCTAGGAGCTAGGTGAAAGTCCCTCAACTTGGGCTTCAACTCTGCCTCCTATTCCCAGCCCACTGAAGCTGGAAGCTTTTCTTCATTCAGACAGCTACTGGCTGTTGAGACTGACAAGCCCAAGGTTGACAAGTAAAAGGGCACAGCCCCAATGTTGCCAAACCACATAGCAGGCCATTAATTCAAGTCCATTGGAAGTTCCAAGTTCAGCAGAGCATGGCAGGCTGCTGAACAATGACACGGCTACACACAGGGTTCAAGCACGCCATATACTAGAGACCATATAAGCTGTTTCTTATATATGGGAAGCAGACCACATGCCTAAGGCAGCTACTCAGCTGTTCACAGGAGATTCCACCATGGAGTTGATTACCAGTCTCATCATGGGGAATACTACATCCAGCTACCCAACCATTCAATCAGGCCCAGCCAAGTTGACACACAAACTTAACTACCACAGTTTGTATCTGTTTCACTCAGTTTTTCTGGGTCTCTGTTGCAGAGGGATTGGGCAAAGTGTGTTAGCAAGACTCCATCTTGTTTCTACATTTAAAGCTGTTCTTGATAACAAAAACTTAGTAGAAGGTCCTGTTTGGGATCATCTTTGAAACAGAAAGTGCCAGGGTAAGCTTCAAAAGAATAGAGCCTCCTGAATTGAGGAAGATAGGTCTCTACAGAGATACAATTCTCCACAGAAGCTACATGGCCAAAGAAACAATAGACCTAATGGCCAGTTCAGGACATAAAGTTCCACAGAGTTATAGATCCTCTATTGGTGAATCTGTCTCAGGAATAAATGGCACAGATTGAGTTGAGGGGAAGAAAGGAATTGGCAGCATCTATGTACCAGGAAAACTTTGACAACAAGCCAATCTATGGTAAGCCCTTTGACACTTACATCTCATTCCCTCTAAAGCCAGGACTAATCCAGTAGCAACAAACCATAAGGATAACGTTGGTGTAGGAAGAGTCAGCGTTAGAGAGAACTGAGAAGGACTTACACTTAAGGCATCTGGGGCACGGTAGTTGGAGCAAACAGTGTTTAAAGGCACTAAGGTTGTAATCATGGAGATGGGGCCAAGAATGACATCTAACCCAGCTACCAAGCAGTTGCTGTTGAGTCAGCTCCACCTCATGGGGACCCCATGTGTGTCAGAGTAGAACTATGCTCCACAAAATTTTCAATGGCTGATTGTTTGAAAGTAGGTCACCAGACTTTTTTTCCAAGGTGCCTTTCAGTAGGCTGAAATCTCCATCCAGTTTAGCAGTTGAGCACAGAACCACTGTACCACCCAGGGACTCCAGAAATGAGAAAACAGCAAGGAAAATAGCCCAGAGAATCCGACACAGGACAGAAACAAGAATAGTAGGGGAACATGGCTCTGAAGTAGAGGCTATTAATGCATTGGCTCCATTCAAGCTTTTACTTTCACCACCCCAACAAATCTACTTCTATGAGAATTATCGATAAGCTTATCGAATTTAACAATAAGCTGAACATAATTTAATTAAAGAAAAAAAAAAAAGCTTATTTAACTATTATATGTGCTTCTTTTTTTTTTTTCCCCCACCCTGTGTGATAGTTAAGCTTAAATGTCAACTTGGTTGGGCCTGGTTTTGAGTGGATGGGCAGCTGTTATTCCTCATGAGAAGTCTGGTAATCAACTCCATGGTGGGATCTACTGGAGCAGCTGAGTAGCTATCTTAGGGATGTGGCCTGCTTCCAGTACATAAGAAGACAGCTTTAAGAAAGGTCTCTGAGCTTCTTGGCATGGTTGCACCCTGCATGTAGCCTAGTCTTCATCTCAATGGCCTGCTGTGTTTGCCGATTTGGGGACTGTTAATGAACTTGAATTAGTGGCCTGTCATTTTGTTTGATAATCTTGGGACTATGCCTTTTTATTTGTCAACTTTGGGTTTGCCAGCCTCAGCAGTCAGCAGTAGTCTGAGTTAAAACCTCCATCTTCAGTGGGCTGGGAGCAAAAGACAGAGCTGAATCCCAAGGTGGAGGGGCTTTCACCCAGCCCCTAGAGCTAGCACTTCGAACTCAGACTTCTACCCTCCTAACTGTAAGAGAATAACCTCCTGTTTGTTAAAGCCATCCCATTTGTGGTATTTTCTGTTAGAGTGGCACTAGCAAACCAAAATACCCTGCACCTGGTTCCTTGTTTCATTTCTTCAACCTTTTTCACAGCTGAACTTTCTGTCTAATCTCTGTTTATGATTTTTCTTGTCATTCCAACTAGATGCATGATCCATCTTCTTTTAGTCTGTGACCTCAGCTCTCCTCTTGACTCTGGCTTTCATCTCCCTTCTTGAGCTGTTGTTGAAACAAGTAACCTGTCAACACCTATCTTGTCCACTGGTCCTTCTCTCTCATTAACAGTACCACATCCAGGAGCCTCATAGACAGGTTGCCAAAGTTTAATCTTTATGAATTGGTTTTCTTTTCTTTTTCTCCTCTGTGTGTGTGTATGTGTGTGTGTGATTTGAGTGAAATTTTACAGAGAAAATTCATTTTCCGTTCAACAGTTCATGCACCTTTTGTTTCATGACATTGATTATAATCCCCGTGATGTAACAGCTCTCTTCCTACTTCCTCCCTGTGGTTACCTTTTCCCTGTGTCCTTCTTTCCTATGCTTTCTTCTCCTGTGAGGCAGCTCCCTGCGCAAATTCTGCACTTCCGATCTCCCATGGTTGCTTATTCTAGGTAGTGTACGTACCTGGTGTAATTGTTCACCTTGTAGGCCTGTTTATTGTTTGGCTGGAAGCTACAGGAATGAATTCAATTCCAGGTCTGAAGGGGTACTAGGGACCATAATCTCCAGGGGTTTCACCAATCTTTATCAGACCAGTAAGACTGGTCTTTTTTTAATATAATTTTTAGTTTTGTTCCAAATTCTTCTCCCATACTATCCAGGCTCTCCTATTTTGGATCTTTTCCAAGTGATTGACAGTGGTAGCTAGGCTCCACCTAGTTTTTCTGGTCTCAGGATTATGTAGGCTGTGGTTTGCATAGTCTAATAGTCCCTTGGACTAGTTGTTTCCATGCATCTTTGATTTTCTTCATTCTTCTTTGCTCCAGATGCGGAGGGACTAATAGTTGTATCTTAGATGGCTACTCACTAATTTTCAATTTTAATTTCTATTAGTTTTTGTATTATTATTCAGCTATTTTATGTATTTATTGATTTAGTTAATGTATTTTCAATTATTTGCTGAAGCAGATATTTTAAAAATGTACAGACATAATAAAACAATGTAAAGAGTGAAAAAATGTTTATTAATGTGTTCCTTTTCACCCAAGTTAATATATGTCTACCCTCTAGTGAGTGGTTTACTCTCCCTCCCCCTCTCATCCCTGGTAACCATCAAAGAATATTTCTTTTTGTGTGAAACCCCTTTCTTGACGTTTTACAATAGTGACCTCATACAATATTTGTCCTTTTGTGATTGAATATCCTCTATGTCCATCCATACTATGAGATGTTTCACAGATTTACCATTGTTCTTTAACATTGCATAGCATTCCTTGTGTGCATGAACCATTGTTTATCCATTCATCCTTTGATGGGCATTTAGGTTGTTGCCATCTTTTTGCTCTTGTGAATAGTACTGCGATAAATATGGATGTCCATGTATCTGTTCCTGTCACAGCTCTTATTTCTCTAAGATATATACCTAGTAGTGGGATTGTTGAATCATATGGTATATCTATTTCCAGTTTCTCAAGGAAGCATTGCACTGTTTTCCATGATGGTTGCACCATTTTACAGTCTTACCATCAGTGTTTGAGGTTCCAGTGCTGGGGTGAGATGATACCTCATTTTTGTTCTTATTTGCATCTCTCTAATGGCTAATAATGGCAAAGATTGCTTCATGTATTTGTTAGTTGCCTGAATGTCTTCTTTGGTGAAGTGTCTGTTTATGTCCTCTGTCCATTTTTTAATTGGATTATTTGTCTTTTTGTTGTTAAGTTGTTGATCTTTTCTATAAATCTTAGATATTAGCCCCTTGTCTAACATGTCATTGTCAATTTTTTTCTTCTCAGTCTATATATTCACTTTTTACTCTTTTGGTGAAATTTTTTGATATGCATAAATGTCTAATTTTGGGAGGTCCTAGTTGTCTATTTTGTCTTTGGTGTTTGTGCATTTTTGGTTATATTTGATTGTGTATTTATGTCATGTTTTAGGCCCCTAAGTTTGTTCTTATTGTTTCTCTGATGGCCTTTGTAGTTTTAGGTTTTACATTCAGATATTTGATTCAATTTGAGTTCATTTTTGTACATGGTGTAAGACTTAGGTCCTGTTTCATTTTTCTGCAAATAGATAACCAATTTTGCCAGCATCATTTATTAAAGAGATCATCTCTTCTCCATTTAATGGGTTTTGGCCCTGTGTCAAAAACCAGCTCTCCATAGGTGGATGGTTTTATGTCTGGGTCTATTCTATTCCATTGGTGTATGTGGCTGTCATTGTACCAGTGCCAGACTGTTTTGACAACTGTGGCTGTGTAGTAGGTTTTCGGATCTGGAAGTGTGAGGCCTTCTACTTTGTTCTTCGTGTTTAGTAATGCATTGCTTATCCAGGGTCTCTTTCCCTTCCATATAAAGTTGATGATTAGTTTTTCCATCTCTTTAAAGAATGGATCAAGATTGCATTATATTTGTAGATAGCTTTGGGTGATACTGACATTTTCACAATTCTAAGTATTCCTATCCATGAGCAAGATACATTCTTCCATTTATGTAGGTTTCTTTTGATTTCTTGTGATAGTGTTTTGCAGGTTTCTTTGTATAGGTCTTTTATATATCTTGTTAGATTTATTCCCCAATACTTCATCTTTTGGGTGGTTATTGTAAATGGTATTGTTTTCCTGATTTCCTTTTCAGAGTGCTCTTCATTCATGTAAAGGAATCTGATTGTTGTGTTTTGATCTTATATCTTGCCATTTTGCTGAGTATTTCAGTTGTTGTTGTTAGATGCCATCCAGTCAGCTCTGACTCATAGTGACTTTATGTACAACAGCACGAAACACTGCCTGGTCATGTGCCACTCTCATAATCTTTGCTATACCTCAGTCCTTCATTGCAACCATTGTGTCAATCCATCTCATTGAGAGTCTTCCCCTTTTTCTCTGACCCTCCACTTTACCAAGCATGATGTCCTTCTCCAGGGAATGGTCTCTTCAGACAACATGACCAAATTAGGTGAAATGTAGTCTGGCCATTCTTTCTTCTAAGGAGCATTCCAGCTGCACTTTTTCCAGGACAGATTTGTTCATTCTTCTGGCAGTCCATGGTACTTTCAGCATTCTTTGCCAACACCACAATTCAAATGTATCAATTCTTCGGTCTTCATTATTCATTGTCCAGCTTTCACATGCATATGAGGTGATTGAAAATAACGTGGCTTGGGTTAGGTGCACCTTAGTCTTCAAAGTGACATCTTTGCTCTTCAGTGCTTTAAAGAGGTCTTTTGCAGCAGATTTGCCCAGTGCAATGTCATCTGATTTTTGATTGCTGCTTCCATGGGTGTCGATTGTGGATCCAAGTAATAAGAAATCTTTGAAAACTTCCATCTTTTCTCCATTTATCATAATACTGCTTATTGGTCCAGTTGTGAGGATTTTTGTTTTCTTTACTTTGAGATATAATCCATATTGAAGACTATAGTCTTTAATCTTCACCAGTAAGTGCTTCAAATCATCTTCACTTTCAGCAAACAAGGTGTGTCCTCTACATATTGCAGGTTGTTAATGAGTCTTCCTCCAATCCTGATGCTACGCTCTTCTTCATATAGTTCAACTTCTCAAATTTTTGCTCAGCATGCAGATTGAATAAGTATGGTAAAAGGAAACAACTTGATACACACTATGCCTGATTTTAAACTATTGCTTATCCCCTTGTTCTATTAGAATGACAGCCTCCATGGTAGTCCATGGTACTTTCAGGACCAGGAGTTATCTATGTTCAGGTTTCTCATGAGCACAATTAGTGTTCTGGAATTCCCATTCTTCACAATGTTATCCATAATTTTTATGATCCACATAGTCGAATGCTTTTTCCACAGTCAATAAAACACAGGTAAACATTTTTCTGGTATTCTTTGCTTTCAGCTAAGATCCATCTGACATCAGCAATGATATCCCTCATTCTGTGTCCTCTTCTGAATCCAGCTTGCATTTCTGGAAGCTCTCTGTCAATATACTGCTGCAACTGTGTTTGAATTATCTTCAGCAAATTGTACTTTTGTATGACATTGTTTGATAGTTTCCACATTTTATTGGATCACCTTTCTTTGGAATGGGCACAAATATGGATCTCTTCCAGTTGGTTGGCCAGATAGCTGTCTTCCAAATTTCCCATCCTAGACAAGTAAGCACCTCCATAATTGCATCCATTTGTTGAAATATCTCATTGGGTATTCTGCCAATTCCTGGTTTTGTATGCCCTTAAATATGTTGAGGAATTTCTCTTCTATTCCTATTTTCTTCAGAACTTTTATCAGGAATGGGTGTTGGAGTTTCTGAAATGCCTTTTCTGTGTCACTTGGTATGATCAAGTGGTTAATTATATTGATTGATTTTCTAATGTTGAACCACCCTTGATATGAAGTAGTATGAATCTCAGTTGATTATAATGTACTATTTTTTTTATGGGAGCTCTGGTAGCGTAGTGCCTAAGGCACTTGACTGCTAACCAGAAGGCTGGCGGTTCAAACCCACTAGCCACTCCTCGGAAGGAAGGTTGGGTAATCTACTTCCGTAGTGATACTGCCTCGGAAACCCAAGGGGTCGCTATGAGTCGGGGCCGACTCGATAGCACATAACAGCAACAGCATTTTTTTTATATGCTGTTGGAATTTGTTGAGAATTTTTGCATCTATGTTCATGAGGAATACTGGTCTTTAATTTTCTTTTAGTTGTATCTTTTCCTGACTTTGGTATCTGGGTTATGCCTGTTTCATAAAATGAATTCAGAAGTATTCCCTCCTTTTCTATATTCTGGAATAGTTTGAGTAGAATTGATGTCAATTCTTCTCTGAATGTTTGGTAGAATTTGCAAATGAAGCCATCCAGGCCAGGACATTTTTTTTTTTTTTGTCAGTAGTTGCACATTTTTTAAGTAAAATGTCATTTTACATTTTCAACAGCATTTGACACAGTTGATCAGCTCCAGTCCTTGATTATAACTTTCTTCACTTGACTTCTAGGAAGCTATATTGCCTGGGTTCTCCACCTATGTAATTGATTTCTTCTTTTCAGTCTCTTGTGCTAGTTCTTTTTCTTCTCCCCATGCCTCAACACATGATCTTTCCCCCTCTTTTTACATATACATATTCCCTTGGTGATTTTACACAGTTTCATGACTTTCAGTACAATTTATAAATCAAAGATTCCTAAATTAATATCTCCAATTGAAACTTTCTCATGAACTCAGATCCATGTCTCTGTGTGGGTGCCTAATAGACATCTCAAACTTACATTGTCCAAAATGGAACTTATTTTATATCCTAACTGTTTCACCTGAAGCCTTTCCCATCTTACTGATTTTGACTCAAGGAAACTCTATCCATCCAGTTGCTGAGGCCAAAATCTTGTTGTCCCCTGGACTCCTCTCATTCTCTCTCACCTCACAATCAGTCTATAGCAAATAATATTGGTTTTGCCTCCAGAATATATTCTGAATCCTACAGTGTCTTGCCACTGCCTCTGCTTGTGCCCCTGCTCTCAGCTTCCATCATCTTTCTTCTGGTTTGCTGATGTAGTTTCCCTATTTCAACCTTCTCTCTGAGTCTATTCTCAACACAGTAGCTAGATTGTTTCTTTTAAAATTATAAGTGAGAATATGGCAACCTTCTGCTCAAAACACATTTTCCACAGATTGAAAGTCATATTCTTTACAATGCCCACACAGATCCTTCATGATATGACCCTCATTACTTCTCTGGCTTTGTTCATCCTTTTCTCTCCTTGCTTTTCGTTCCAACCATGATGGCTTCCTTGTTGGTTGTAAAATAAAATGAGATATTCTTCCTCATTTTAGCTGTTTGCATTGGATATTCCCTCTGCCTATAACACTATTCCCCAATTATAACAGGGCTAACTCTTCCCCTTCCTTCAAGTCTTTGCTTGCATTTTGATTCCTTAGTGAGGTCTACCATGACCATCTTATTTAAAATTTCAACCTACCATCCCCCAGCTCTGGGACTCCCAATCCCCTTTTACTGCTCCATTTTTGAAATAGTACTTAGTACTTCCTAACATACTAAAATATTTACTCATTTACAATCATTTATTACTTTTATCATTATGTGTATGTCTCCCGCTGCTAAAAAATGAACTTCACAAGATCAATGGTCTGTTTTGTTTACTGGTGAATTACAAGTGTCTAGATGAGTGCCTGGAATATAGTAGACACTTTATAAATACATGTTAATAAGTACTGAAGAGATGAGTCCAGACACACTATGGAGAAAAGACTGTAAAAGGACAAGAGGTGGTGCAAGACCAGTTAAGAGCCTACTGCCCAGTTGGGAAGCAAGATGACGGTGGCATGGACAAAGTGGTAGCAGCTGATTAATCTTGTTTCTGGTTGAGCCACTTTGTCTAAACAAAGCTGACCTTACTGTTAGGGAGTGCTGTACTATGTGTCCTCACTTAGTTCTGACTTACTCAAAAATTTTATTGGATCCTATCTCTTTAAAGCCTATCTCAAATGTTCATATACTTGTTACTTCTTGTTTTCACATTTTGCTCAAATCTTTCATATAATGTCCATCAATTGGAATATATACTTTATAAAGAATCATGCATTTGTGTCCCCTGCTAGAATGTGAGCCCCCTGAGAACAGTGAACGTGTTTTATTGCTCTTTATCCTGTAACTAAACTGAGATTAATGCCCGCCCTTGGAACATGTTCAATAAATAAATAAATAACCTTTTAGATCCAGTCCAATTAATTAATTAATCTTACTTCAAAGAAGTATATCTTTTTGGCTTAAACAGTTTTAATCTGATCATATTGTAACAACAGATATAAAAGATTATATTCAGAAAAGTTGAACATTTTAAAAAAACTTAAATGTTTTTTAAGTAAAGGAAAAGGATCACCCTTCCTGTAATTTTTAAAAATGTAGAATAGTTTGAGCATAACATCTTGGTTTTTTACCAGAAAATGATTCAGAAGGTCAGGCTATCACTTGTTAAGTCCTGAGTTTCTGGCTTTGAAAGTAAAGCGTGTCTTCAGCTCTAAAGAAACAGATTAAGCCAGTTGTGCTGTCAGCTTGATGTTTTTGGAAGCTGGCCAGAACTGCCTATTTTTTTTTTTTTTTCTTCTATCTTATTCTCCTCCTTTCTGCCAGGCTAATGCAGTGAGACCATTTGCAGAACCAAATGAAAATCAATCCCTTTTATGCAAACCTTCCTGAAGCAGCAGGGCCATGTTTGGTCACAAGAGCAGAGGTTGGTGCAGTGGAAGCCCTAGTGGTGACTTCTCTCCATCCCATGCTCGCCAAGTCTTCTCTACCCCACAGCAATGAAAAGGAGGATCAAACAGCTCTCCAAGCCATACTCTATCAGACTTACCTTTTCTAATTATAGCACACTTGAGTAAACACCATTGTGAATTTGCAGTTTGCTTGCTGGGGAAGATATTGCCACCTCCATCAAACTTATATGCATGTATGTATGTACTTTTATCTTACTGGACTGTGTTTTATCAACTAGAAAATTAACAAATTCGTTTTTATATTTAAGTTTGATATGCAGTCCACTCCTGCTCATCTCTTTAGGTAAATCAACACGAGCAAAAGGGGTTCTGAGTCAGGGCAGGTTGAATGAATGAAGGTTAAACAAAGACAAGGTTGGGGTCTTGTCTGTAAAGTTCTTGGAGAATGCCATCTTCAACCTGGCTGCCCTGAGTTAAATAAGGCCTGGATTGATCGCATTGTGATAATGCAAATTGCTGAGAGAATTATAAAGATGCTTTCTGTTTTATTGTTTGAAAGATTCTGATGGTGAAGGTGCTGTCCTTATTTTTGGTTGTGTTTACCTTTGATCCCGATGGGAACTAAATCTCTCTGTTCCATAGCCAGTCCCTGATCCTTGGGTTTCCGTTAACCCTCGCCTAAAAAAAGATCAGGAGAGAAAGCATACCAAGTGTGCAAAGATCAGCAACAGTTTAGGACAGGAACCTAGGAATATGATCTGCAGTGGAAGCCTTGGGGAGGATGTGATGGTCAGAGACTTTGGCCTGGGCCAAGATGTCCCCATGCATATGAGGAGAGTCATGAAAACCTGCTTAACCACAGATGGGCAGTGTCTACTCTTTGTGATTTATCTGAGGGGTGATTCTTTATAAAACCAACTCATAGGGCTCAGTTGCTTTAGGTTTTGCATAAAAGAAATATTGGAGACACAATAAATCATCATTCCCTCTCTTCTTTCTTTCCAACACCTCTTTTTTCTTAGAGATTGTTCACTTCTTTATAGACCAGTTTCTCCTTTATTAGTATATTAAGTGAATATAACAACTTTAGAAAACAAATCTTTTCATCTTAAATCAGATAGAAAAAAAAGGTACGAATGTTTTATGTTGTTGTTGTTATATGCCGTCGAGTTGGATCCGACTCATAGTGACCCCTCCTTGGGTTTCGGAGGCAGTATCACTATGGAAGTAGATTGCCCCATCTTCCTTCC
>NW_006921816.1:1646088-1647881 GCF_000298275.1 Orycteropus afer afer
TCTCATTCTGCTTTTTATATTTTTGTGATTAGCAGCTGTTTGTTTATCCTTTATATGTTTCAGTTACCCCACATTCAAAATGACTGGGAACTAGGCTTTAATATACTTATGAACACCTTACATAGGAAAACTTAAAATATAAAAAGTATTTGATTTGCAAAGCATAAATGAGAGCATGATTTTTGTTCTTTACAAGAGGATTCCATCATTGGTTCCCTTAAATACGATTTATGCAGACCACAAACAGCTGTTGTGTGGTGGAATAAGGATATTGCAGTTAATGTCCCAGCTCCACCATTTATTAGCTGTGCGACCTTGAGCGCATAAGTCAGTTAACCTCTTTGAACTTCTGTTTCTTTTCTATAAAGCAAAGATAACAATAACTACTTCACAGAGTCATTTATTAATCAAATGACATGATTTTTGTAGAAGTTCTTGGTTAACATAAACCCATGTATTTATGAATTCAGTGAGCATCCGTGTAGCATCTACACTTTGCAGCACTACTAGGCACTAATGTCATGATCTACATAGCGTTTGGTACTTTCATTTGCAATTTTCATCTCTCAGAGTTTTCCAATTTGTGTTAAAATGTTACATGATACCAAATTCTATCAAACATATAGTAATCTATCATTGCTGTGCAGTTTTAAAACATCACAATGATGACAACTGTTATTTAAATGTAAAAGTTGATTGTGTATGGTGTACCCACAGTTTCTCAGAAACACATCTACTGGGTAAAGAAAAGGGCAATTAGATCCATTCAATTACTTCTTTATACATTTCATAGACACCATGAACTGTGAATAATGGGCCTACTTTTGGAAGGCTTGTAATCCTTATTTCTTAGTGTGAGAGAAAGGAAGGGGCATGAATATCAGCCTTTCCCAAACAAAGAAAGACAAGAAAATGCCTTCTGCTTTGAGGGCACAGAAGCAATTGAGAGACTTGCCATTCTGGATGCTCTTTCAAGTTCTTTTCTAAGCACCTAAATTGGGCACCAAGGCATGATGTTCCTGATGGGGTTGGTTTCCACATTCCAAAGCTGCACCACATTGATTGAAGTTATGTCTCAGTCTATTCTGATGCCAAGTGCTTTTAACAATCTGCTTGGGGGGCCCTTCCCAGCTGCCTGAGAGCCTACTGCCATCTGCACTCTCCTCCTATTCCACTTAGCACCTGTGTGGAGCAAGCACTGTTTCAGTTCAGCATTAGATAAAAGCTACCATTAATTATCTTCCTTTACCTCCTCTATCAAGTTGTTGTTATTGCCTTTGACCAACTCAGAAAACCCCATGTACCACAGAACAATACGCTGACTTGTCTTGCACCATCCCCATGATTAGTTGTGGATTGGACCAGTGTGATTCATAGGCTTTTCATTGGTAGATTTTTAGAAGTAGATCTCCAGTGCTTTCTTCCTATCCATCTTTGCCTGGAAGCTCAGTTGAAATCTGTTCATCATGTTAGCAACATGCTAGCCTCCACCAACACAAATGTGATAACTGCATGAGGTGCATTGGTCAGAAATTGAACCTGGGTCTCCTCATGGAAAGAGAGAACTCTACCACTGAACTACCTCTACTAATTAGGGATTATATACTTCACATAGTCAGCTGCAGGGATCCAGGTGAGGAGAGGGAACCCAGGCACACCCAAAGCAGCAGGGCAGGAGAGCAGGAGAAAGGGGATTAAAAGGATCAGGAACCTGAACTGAGGAGCAGTCAGCCACAGGGACCCAGGTAAGGGTGGTACGAGAGGTTTCCAACAGGGAGACAAACTTGTCTGTC
>NW_006921816.1:1648176-1649660 GCF_000298275.1 Orycteropus afer afer
AAATTGAAGAGAAACAGCTGCAGATATCCATTAATCATCGGAACATGGAATGTACGAAGTATGAATCTAGGAAAATTGGAAGTTGTCAAAAATGAAATAGAATGCATAAAAATTGATATCCTTGGCATTAGTGAGCTGAAATGGACTGGTTTTGGCCATTTTGAATCAGACAACCATATAATCTACTATGCCGGGAATGACAGTATAAAGAGGAACAGCATGGCATTCATCATCACAAAGGATGTCTCAAGATCTGTCCTGAAGTACAATGCTGTCAGTGATAGCATAATATCCATACACCTACAAGGAAGACCCATTAATATGACTATGATTCAAACTTATGCACCAACCACCAAAGCCAAAGATGAAGAAATTGAAGAATTTTATAAGCTTCTACAGTCTGAAATTGACTGAACGTGCAATCAGGATGTGTTAATTATCACTGGTGACTGGAATGCAAAAGTTGGAAACAAAGAAGAATCACCAGTAGTTGGAAAATTTGACCTTGGCGACAGAAATGATGCTGGAACTCACATGGTAGAATTTTGCAAGACTAATGACTTGTTCATTGCAAACACCTTTTTTCAGCAACACAAACGGCAGCTCTACACGTGGACTTCATCAGATGAAACACTCAGGAATCAGATTGACTACATCTGTGGCAAGAGGCTGTGGAAAAGCTCAATATCTTCAACCAAAACCAGGCTAGGAGCTGATTGTGGAACAGACCATCAACTGCCCATATACAAGTTCAACTTGAAGTTAAAGACAATTAAAACAAGTCCAAGAGAGCCAAAATATGATCTAGAATATATCCCTCCTGAATTTAGAGACCATCTAAAGAATAGATTTGATGCATTGAACACCAATGACTGGAAACCAGATGAATTGTGGGATGACATCAAGAGCATCATCCATGAAGAAAGCAAGAGATCACTAAAAAGACGAGAAAAGAAGAGAAGACCAAAATGGATGACAGAAGAGACTCTGACACTTGCCCTTGAGTGGAGAGTAGCTAAAGCAAACAGAAGAAATGACAAAATAAAAGAGCTGAACAGAAGATTTCAAAGAGCAGCTCAAGCAGACAGAACCAATTACTATAATGAAATGTGCAAAGACCTGGAGTCTGAAAACCAAAAGGGAAGAACACGCTCAGCATTACTCAAGCTGAAATAATTGAAGAAAAAAATTGAAGCCTCGAGTTGTAAAATGGGAGCTCTGGTAGCGTAGTGCCTAAGGCATTTGACTGCTTATCAGAAGGTTGGTGGTTCAAAGCCACCAGCCACTCCTCAGAAGAAAGATGGGGCAATCTACTTCCATAGTGATACTGCCTCGGAAACTCAAGGAGGGGTCGCTATGAGTCGGGTCTGACTCGATGGTACATAACAACAACAACAACATGGGTAAAATATTGAATGAGGCAGGAAACATCAAGAGAAGATGGCAGGAATACACAGAGTCACTGTACCAAAAAGAACTGGTTG
>NW_006921816.1:1650605-1666951 GCF_000298275.1 Orycteropus afer afer
AACTGGACCAATGAGCAGCATCACAATAAATGGAGAGAAGATTGAGGTTGTCAAAGAATTCATGTTGCTTGGTTCTACAATCGAGGCCAATGGAAGCAGCAATCAGGACATTAGACGACGTGTAGCACTGGGAAGGTCAACCGTGAAGGAACTGTTTCAAGTGCTGAGGACCAAGGATGTCTCCTTGAGGACTAAGGTGTGCCTGACACAAGCCATGATATTTCCAATCACCTCGTATGCATATGAGAGCTGGACAATGAATAAGGAAGACCGAAGAAAAGTTGATGCTTTTGAGTTGTGGTGCTGGTGAAGAATGCTGAAGTTACCATGGACTGCTCAAAGAACTAACAGATTTGTCCTGGAGGAAGTGCACCAAAAATGCTCCTTGGAAGCGAGGATGGCCAGACTTTATCTCACCTATTTTGGTCATGTTGTCAGAAGGGCCCATTCCCTGGAGAAGGATGTCGTGCTTGGTAGGGTGGAGGGTCAACGAAAGAGGGAGAAGCCTTCAACGAGACAGATTGACATGGTAGCTGTGATGATGGGCTTAAATATAGCAGGGATCATGGAGCTGGTGCGGGATCGAACAGTATTTCATTCTCCTGTGTATGAGGTCGCTATGAGTTGGAAACGACTCTACGGCACCTAACAACAACAACATACTTCACATAACCTTTCTTAAGAAGTTATATAAACTATCTCTGGAAATTGCTGACTGTATAATAGAGAACACCAGACATTGTAGTCTATATCAGTATCACCCCTTGGAGTTGTGCGGTGCACAGTCTGCCCAACAGTATGTGGCAGCACTGGTCAAGAAACTAGAAGGTCTAAGAGAAAGGAAGGTCATTAACCTTGGCCTTTCCTAAATAGAATGGAAAGAAAATGTCTCTGTTTTTTAGGTTTTGATGCCATTGAGGAGCTTGTCATTCTGGAGGCTCTTCCAAGTTCCCATGAATTTAATCTGAGCAAAATCACATGTGAAACCCACACTTTCTTTCATGTCCCCAAAAGATGTTTTGGTCCTTTAATGTAGCTTTCTAGTCACTTAGCATTGGAAAATGTTCTAAGTAAAGGCATGCTTAATGTTTTTGGAAGCTAGCTCTTCCCCTCTATTCAAATTGTCACTGTCTCTTAGTTCAGGTTTCTATCATTTTTCTGCTGAGTTATTGTAGTAGCCTCTTATCTGGTTTCCTGCCTTCAGTCTCACCCCTGAACCCATTCATTTTCTACAGCGTTGACAGGGTGACCCATCTAAATATCAGATCTGGTCAAGTCATTACCCTGCTTGCAATCCTTTAATAACTTTCCACTGCTCTCAGGATAAAATCCAACCTCCTTAGCATGGATGCAAGATCCTTCATAATCTGAAGCCTACTGTTATTATCTTCTACTTCTGAAACATTGTCCCTGCTCAAGTCTTAAGGTCTTTGCATTTAATGCTTGCTCTGTCTAGAATGTCCTTCTGTCCCTCTCCCTGCTTCTCTTGTTCAAGCTTAGCTGATGTGGGAGCTCTTTGAAAGTAACAGCAAGGACTAATTATTTATCAAAAAAAAAAAAAAAAAAAAAAATCTTGATCCCTAAAGTGTTGAAAAGTAACAATTTTAAAGAAACATTGGAAAGAAAGTAATGTCTAGCTCAGCACATACCTGACTCCCAGGTGTTAGAGGTTAGTGGCAAGAAGTTCAAGGAACTACACAGAGAGTAATGGTCATTCTGACCATGTGTTCCATCCTGGCCTCTGGGCTAAGTGTCAAAGCTGATGCTAAATAGAGGTGGACAATTATAAGTGACTATGGGTTACCATACAGAGATAGTAAGATGACAAATGGCCCTTAAAGGGGCAGCTCCAAGTCACATGAGAAATAAAAGATGAACAATGTTCCAGAAAAAGTATAAGCTCAGGAATGAAAAAAATATTGAGTTCTGTTCATAACATGTTTAGATCTGTTGATGAATTTTATGTGAAAGGACTGGACTCTATCAGGATTTTCACATTGTGGTTAACATAGTTCCAAGCGTTCCAGATGTTTGTCAAGGGCACTTCAGGGGAATAGAGGGGAGGTGTGCAACTTCCTCAGAATACCTCCATTTTTGTCAGGTATTCTGCTCTTCTATGTAAAATTTCTTTTGAAGAGTGAGTTATCCTTCTTAAAATTCATTAAAAAACCTTAGAAGCAAAATAAACAGCAGACATCCCATGAGCTCACCTCCACTTCACCTTCTCTAAGAACTAGTCCACACCTTCACTCCCTCACTAAGACTCTTTGACTGATGCTCTCAATGGTAGGTGGAAACTGCTATGGCCTGTTTTCCTTGTTATCTGTTGCCTGTGTTCTCTACACATGAGATACTTACAATGCCAATTTTACTTGTTATTTTGAATACATTAGTTTAATTGTGTATTATAAAAGCCACATATAGTGAAAAGAGTGCCATTTTTCTCTGAATACTAAGAAGAATGCTATTAAAAATTTCTAAAAATATTGCTGTAGAATTGTGTGTGGGCAAGATAACTATTGGGGGAAAGATTGTAAAAGTGTAGACAGAATCTACTCTCAGATTGTTTCACAAGTATCTTGTCATTAAAATTCTACTTTTTAAAAAAATCCAACTTGAAATCATATTTGATTATTTTTCTTCATAAAGAAGAGATGACAGAACTTGAAACAGTGTGCTCAAACTCAAACCAAGCCTTGGCTTGACATTGGACATTGGAAAATAAATACACATCTTTGTTTAAAGATGAAGTGTTTAAATATATATACATGTTACTTTTATGATTCTTCATTTTAACTGATTTTTCTAATTAACTATTGTTGTTGCTGTTGAAAGAACTCTGGTGGTGGTAGGCTTAAAGCTTTGGGCTGCTAACCAAAAAGTTGGAGATTCACACTCATGAGCTGCTCTGCAGGGGAAAGATGAGGCAGTCTGTGCAGCCTTGGCAACCCTATGGTCCAGTTCTACTATGTCCTATAGGGTCATTATGAGTCCATATTGACTCGATGGCAGTAGTTTGGTTGTTTCTGTTAGTCACTGTTGGGGCAATTCTGACTCACGGCAGCCCTATGTTTGCAAGCAGAACTGCTGCACAGATTTTTAAGAGTGTAATCTTTCAGAAGCAGATCAGCAAACTTGTCTTCCAAGGTGCCTCTGGGTGGATTCAAACTGCCAATTTTTCAGCTGGTAGTCAGGTGCTTGACAGTTTGCACTACCCAGAGACTCTTAATTAACTAGTAGTTCAATTATATATGTAAGTGGTACGTGTGTGTGTGTGTGTGTGTGTATGGAAAGAGGCAGAGATACCAGAAAATATTCTTTCTGCAAAAACGAAGCAACACACAAACCTCCTGCAATAGCCCAGAATCTGAGGCTGTGTTGCATTTTTTTTTTCCCCAAGCAAAATAGACATACCTATTGAAGTGAGCCCTGCCTGGCCTTGCATTTGAGCAGCTGTCAGGCTCATGGCCACTATAACACAGACAACATGGCAGTTTCCAACTACAACAGGTGTCCCTGATTTTTAGTCTTTCTTAAATTTCAGCAGAGACTGCAGTATGACCATGGATTTTAAAAAAAAAAAAAAAAAAAACCTGAACGAATTAAGGAAAGAGAAGAGGGGTGCAGAGTGAATGGTGTGACCTGGAGGCTCTGTCCCTCACTGGTCAGTCAATTTGTAGTGCCAGAGAGATGGGCTTGGCAAGCCCAACATCACAAAGATTTACTGATTCTGCTTTCAACTGCAATCAGTCACTGAGCGACTTATCTTGTTGTTAGGGAGTGATAGGACACTGTCTAGACAAAACCATCTTTGCCCAGTGATACTTGTAACTGTTTACAACAAATTGAGCAGTGCCAGGGTTCAACAGAACTGTGCCAAGTAGTGGACATCAACCTAAAATGAGAAATAGATTAGTTCACGAAAGATGCATGACATTCACTGGTGGGAAGGTAGAACCATTCTGATACCTGAGTACAGAGTCCTGATTTGTGAAAGACTGATAATTTATTTTATTATCACTTTCTGTGACCTGAAATTAAAGTACTAGTAAAACCAGTTGCTACAGAGTTGACTCTGACTCGTGGTGACTCCATGTTGTCAGAGTAGAACTGTGCTCCGTAGGGTTTTTTGTTTTGTTTTGTTTTTTAAATACACTTTATTGAAATATAATTTATGGACAGTGAAATATATAAAACTAAAGTGACATGGGTCAATGCATTTTTTTCATAGGGTTTTTAATGGCTGATTTTTTTGGAAGTAGATAACCAGTTTTTCTTCCCAGCTATCTGAGTGAACTTGACTTTCCAACCTTTTGGTTAGCAGTAAGCTTGTTAACTTTTTGCATCACCCAGAGACCCAGTTAAAGTACAATTGTTTGTAAACAAAATATGACCTTTAGTGAATGAAATATGATCTTAGTGTTTAAAATTATATATAAGGTATGTGAGTCTCCTAAATGTCACTTGTCACCTGTAGAATTCTACCTGGGAAAACAGAGGTCTTCAAATACTCCCAAAAGCAAATGTCTCCTACATCCCACCAAAGCTTATTCAGCTAGTTAGCGCATGTTTTAATTCATAGAGAGAATATGCATATAATGTAACAAAACCATTGCAATGATATAGAAGGATATAATATAGGGGAAGCAAAACAAAACTCCTGATATCAGAGGTACAGTAGGCACCTCTGAGGGGTAAGGAGAGGGCTGGCATCAGAGGAGTAGCAATTTCTCTCAAGAGCAGTAATAGGCCTGCTAGTGATAAGTTTCTCCATCTTCTGAGAAATTCAAGACTAACATCAGGCTTAATGAGGATCTGTTTGATTTCCCAGGGAGAAGTCCGTAGAACAGAATTTTTATCAAAAAAAAGTCACTCAAAATTGTGATCATTCCTAACTGACCTCTGCTGGTTTATATGATTTCAGCAAAGGTTTCAGGTAAGTAGAAGTCAGTCACTACTCCCAACAGTTTTGGGCCTTTCTGATGCAGCCGGAATCAAGCCACTATAAAAACAAACAAACAAAATGCTGCTGTCAAATTGTTGATTCTGTCTACATGTGTCTCAGAGTAGAGCTGTGCTCCAGTATGCTCAATGATTTGTTTTTCAGAAGTAGATCACCAGGCTTGTTTTCCAAAGTGGACTTTTCTGAGTGGACTTGACCCTCCAACCTTTAGGTTTGCATCACCTAGGGATTCCCAGTCACTATAAGAACTCTATATTTCCTTGATTAATATGATTTCTTTACTCCAGGACTGTGTTTATTGTTTTTGGAGGAGGCTGAGAGTGAGCTAAATGGAGTCTCTCAAATTTGAAGAGCCAATGGGACCATAGATCCTAGTGGGAGAGAAACCATTGTGGTTCACAACTTGCATTCAATGAAAGGGAGGTTAGGTGCCATGGGAAAAGCATTAGATTTGGGGTCAGAACACATTCCTACTTTGAAATCTTGGGTCTACTACATATCACTGATATGATATGAGCAAGTGACTCAAATCTCCAAAGCTCCATTTACTTATATGTTGCTGTTGTTGTTTGCCATCGAGTCGGACCCGACTCATAGCAACCCCTCCTTGGGTTTCCGAGGCAGTATCACTATGGAAGTAGATTGCCCAACCTTCCTTCCTAGGAATGGCTGGTGGGTTTGAACTGCCAGCCTTCTGGTTAGCAGTCAAATATCTTAGGCACTAGGATGAGGTAAATTATATGTGCCATTGGAGGGCTATTGTGAGAACTATATTCTCACAATATATTTCACCACTCATGGGCCTATACCCTATGGTACTGTGCTAGATTCCCAGAAAATAGATAGTGCTGGGAGTGGGATAATGCTGGTAGGCAAGGCAGTCATTAGAGGCTTGTTGAGTTGACTCGATCAGCTCAACTTAAATTAACAATAAGCAACCAAGCAAACAAACAAGCAAATAAAGACTATAGTACAAAGTGTTTTTGGAAAGTGTGCTACAAGAGGCATGAGATTAAGCAACATTTTCCACATAAGTTTACCAGTATTCTTGCCCCCAAAATAGACGTGGAGAAAAGATACAGGGAGAAGGAAAATAAAGTATTTCTGGAGGCATATGATTGGTAAAAATAATGTATATAATATAACCACTGTAGTATCATTATTGTTGTTGTTGTTGTTGTTGTTAGGTGCCGTCAAGGTTTCTCCAACTCATAGTGACCCTGTGCACAGCAGAATGAAACACTGCCTGATCCTGTGCCAGCTTTATGATCCTTGCTATTCCTGAGCCCATCGTTGGAGCTGCTGTGTCAATCCATCTCATTGAGGGCCTTCTTCTTCTTCATTGACCCTCCACTTTATCAAGCATGGTATCCTTCTCCAGGGAATGGCTCCTTCTGACAACATGACCAAAGTAGGTGAGACAAAATCTGGCCATTCTCACTTCCAAGGAGCATTCTACCTGCACTTCTTCCAGGACAGATTTCTTAGTCCTTTTAGCAGACCACGGTGCACTTAGGATTCTTCTCCAACACCACAACTCAAAAGCATCAACTCTTCCTCAGTCTTCCTTATTCATTGTCCAGCTCTCACATGCACATGAAGTGATTGAAAATACTTGGGTTAAGCACACCTTAGTCTTCAAGGAGACATCTTTGCTCTTCATCACTCGAAAGACATCTTTTGCAGCAGATTTGCCCAATGCAATACATCATCTGATGTCTTGACCACTCCTTCCATTGGTGTTGATTGTAGAGCTAAGTAATATGAAGTTCTTGACAACTTCAATCTTTTCTTCATTTATCGTGAAGCTGTTTATTGGATCAGTTGTGAGGATTTTTGTTTTCTTTATATTGAGATGTAATCTATACTGCAGACTATAGTCTTTAATCTTCATCAGTAAGTGCTTCAAGTCATCCTCACTTTCAGCAAACAAAGTTGTGTCATCTGCATATCACAGGTTGTTAATGAGTCTTCTTCAAATCCTGATGCATGGTCTTCTTCATATAATCCAACTTCTTGGATTGTTTGCTCAGCATAAAAATTGAGTAAGTATGGTGAAATGATACAACCTTGAAACACTCCATTCTTGATTTTGAACCATGCAGTATCCCCTTGTTCTGTTTGAATGACAGCCTCCTGATCTATGTACAGGTTCCTCATGAGTACAATCAAGTGTTCTGGAATTCCCATTTTCTCAATGTTATCTATAATTTGTTATGATCCACACAATCAAATGTCTTTGTATAGTCAATAAAACATAGGTAGACATCTTTATTAGCATCATTATTGGCAAAAAAAAAAAAAAGATGTTGTGAAGGATCACAGCTTGAACACTTGTTGTTGTTATGTGCCATCGAGTTGGACCCGATTCATAGGGACCCCTCCTTGGGTTTCCGAGGCAGTATCACTACAGAAGTAGATTGTCCCATCTTTCTTCCGAGGAGTGGCTGGTGGATCTGAACCACCAGCCTTCTGGTTAGCAGTCAAGTGGCTTAGCCACTATGCTACCAGAGCTCCTGCTTGAACACTATTCCCATTTATTTCTAAGATGCAGACATTTAGGGAAGCATTTGTCAACCTTGGCTTTTTGATACCTTGGGGGAATAAGTCCCTGTTTGGGGGGCTGTCCTGTGTTGCAGGGTGTTTAGCAACATCTCTGGCATCTGCCCACTAGATTGCAGTTGCACCCCCATCCCAAGGTGTGACAACAAAATATGTGTTCCAATATTGCCAGATGTTTCCTGAAGTACAAAATCACTCCCAAATGAGAACCAGTACTCTAGATATTTGACCAAAGAACTTAAGAGAAAAGAAAAAAATGTATTCTCAAGGAGGAGACTCAGCACTCTGGCTTAGCCCAGTATTAGCATATCAGTTGTTAGGGCACTTCTGAGTGGAGAATATTTCAGTCACCCAGATTTGACCTCCAGTCCAGCCACATGTCAGCATCCAAGAGAGAAGGGAGTACAAAAACTAGGAGGGTCTGTGTTCACTGAACTCTCTCAGAGACATTGAGAAATGTCATCCTTCCTCAACATCTCTCCCCCTTGCTAACTCCACTCCAGCAACTCTGGCCCCCTTGATGTTCCTTAAACTCATATATGCTGCCCCCAAGGCTATATACACGTTGTTCTCCAAGCATCTGCAAAGTTCACTCACAATCCCTCTGGCTTTCTTATTTCTGAAGTGTATGGTGCTCCCTTCTGCCACAGAGCTTTTGCCTTTGCTGTCTGTCTCCCTTTTTCTAAATTCCATTCTCCATGCCTCATGATCCTCTCCTCACTTCAGATCTCATCTCGTATAGGAACTTCCTGAAGACCTCCCTTGAGTCCCAGTCTAGGTCAAGTCCCTTTGCCATTTGTTCTCATAGCCCTCTCTATTTTTTCAGTGTGTGATTTATTTTATTTTATTAATGTCTAGTTTCCCTCATTAGACTGGACATGTCAAGAGAGTAACATCTGTGTCTGTTTTTCTTCACTCTTGGGTCTGTTTTCCTCACTGTTGTGTTCCCAGTGCACTGACTGGTACATGGTTTGTGCTCAACACTTATTGGTTGAATGAATGAATGAATCTTTTGGGAACGAGTGGAAATGACTTTTAAAAGAGCCGGAAGTCCAGCAAAAAAAATCTGAAAGAGAGTTAAAGAAGTATATTTTATTACTGTTAATGTGGCCCCATTTTCCTCAGGCAACAAGATTATAACAGATTGTAATTCGAGAAAACATAGTGTTAAATAAACTATAGTAAATACATAGGATGGAATAGTATATAACCATTAAAAATTATGTTCACCACCTAAATGTCTCATGCAAATGACATAGTCATAGGAAGGAACACTGTGCAGTTACTAAAAGCATATTACAGATTTATGTTTCTTGACATGGGAAATGATACTAAGTTTCATTCAGGCACGACTTATAGTGCTGTTGGTCATGAGTTCAATGTTGATGAATCAATTTACATATGAAATAAATTGTTTAGTTAAGAAATCAATTTACATATGAAATAAATTGTTTAGTTAAGAAAACTGAATAAAATAAAAGAAGTATAATAAAAGAATTTGTAAAAGCTAATAGCACTTTATCTAAACAATGTATAAAACTATAAATAACTATTGAGTGCTTATAATAAACCAGGCACTGTAAGAAACATTTTACATTTACATTCAACATCTCATAACAGCCTTAAAAATAAAAGAAACTCATTGTCATCGAGTCAGATCTGACTCATAGCGACCCCTCCTTGGATTTCCAAGGTGGTAACACTAGGGAAGCAGATTGCCTAACCTTCCTTCCGCAGAGTGGTTAGTGGGTTTGAACTGCCAGCCTTCTGGTTAGCAGTCAAATGCCTTAGACACTACACCACTAGGAAGATATTATTATTATCTATATTTTAAAGATAAAGAAAATGAGGCATTACAGGTAAAATGGATAGTTTTGGGGCTTACTATCTAGATAGTGATTATCTCTGGCTAGTTAAAATTATTTTTTTTCCATTTCATTTTCTAAAATTTCTAGAACACACAGAATTATTTTTATTGTAAAGTATATGTAAGCAATCAAAAATATACAGTTCATCCTCATTATTTATGTATTTGTGACTTCATCTACTTGTTAAATTGTACTTATAACCCCAAAGTTATTACTTACAGCACTTTTGTGATCATTCACAGACATACTCAAAGTAACAAAAATTTTGAGTCACCTGATGCATACATTCTCAGCCGAGGTTAAACAAAGTGTTGCAATGTTTTCTTGTTTCAGGTACCATGGCATTTTTTTTTTTTTTTTTTTGCATTTCCTTGTTTTTTGTTGGTGACTTTTCTGTTTAAAATGACCCACAAGTGCAGTGCTAAAGTAGTTACTAGTGTTCTTAAGCCAAAGAAGTCTGTGATGTGCTTCATGGAGAAAATGTGTGTTAATAAGTTTCATTCAGGCATGACTTATAGTGCTGTTGGTCATGAGTTCAATGTTGATGAATCAATTTACATATGAAATAAATTATCTTTACACATAAACACATATAAAGCAAAGTTATATATTGATTGGATGATGAAAATGTGACCACAGGCTCACAGGAACCTAACCCTATATTTCTGGGAGCATGGGGTTCAGCATTTGCTAATTCAGGGTGACTTTCTAGACCAGAACTACTGCAGATAACAATTGACTATATCTAAAGGTTTTTAACAACAAGGAAATGTTCTTTATGCAATGACAATTGTCAAAAAACAGTAAACAATATTCTATATGTAGTACAATTTCAATTATATTATAATTCAATTATATTTTTACATGCTATGAGAATAGCAAGGAGCTCTTGTAGCATAGTGGCTAAAGCACTTGACGGCTAACCAGAAGGCTGGAGGTTCAAACCCACCAGCCACTCTTTGGAAGGAAGATGGGGCAATCTACTTCCGTAGTGATACTGCCTCAGAAACCCAAGGTGGGGTCGCTATGAGTCGGGTCCAACTCAATGGCACATAACAACAACAACAACAACAATGAGAATAGCATGTAAAACCCTGCCCCAGGGTTACAGGTGAAGAGAGACAACTCAGGGACGCCCAAAGCAGCAGGTGGGAAGAGCAGGAGAAAGGGGATTAAAAGCCAGGAAGGCAGAGAGAAGAGCAATCAGCCAAAGGGATTAAGTGAGGAGAGGAAACTCAGGCCCGCCCAAAGCAGCAGAACAGGAAAGCAGGAGAAAGGGGATAAAAGCCAGGAACTCGGACAGAAGAGCAGTAAGCCCCAGGGATACAGGTGAGGAGAGACAACTCAGGGACGCCCAAAGCAGCAGGCCGGAAGAGCAGGAAAAAGGGGATTAAAAGCCAGGAAGCCAGAGAGAAGAGCAATCAACCAAAGGGATTAGGTGAGGAGAGGAAACTCAGGCCCACCCAAAGCAGCAGAACAGGAAAGCAGGAGAAAGGGGATAAAAGCCAGGAACACGGACAGAGGAGCAGTCAGCCCCAGGGAAAGCTCAGGGACGCCCAAAGCAGCAGGCCAGAAGAGCAGGAGAAAGGGGATTAAAAGCCAGGAAGCCAGACAGAGGAACAGTCAGCCACAGGGACCCAGGTGGGGGTGATACAGGGTGTCTCCAACAGCAAGACAAACTTGTCTGTCGGTTTGTCCTACTGTGGTGACATGTAGACGTGAGTTTTGAGGCTGAGCCTCTGGTGTTTAAAACCCAGCAAGATGAACCTGGTGCACAGGTAACAGCCCAGCTTATAGACTGAGACAGACTAGGAAGAAGGAAGAGGCCATCCACTTCTCAAAGAATTGGCCGGGGAAAACCTTATGAATAGCCAAGAAACACTGTTTGGTACATTACCGCGCACCTTTAGGAATAGTCCGTTTAGGCTAAAAGGCTCTCAAAATAGGACTGGGAAAGAGCTGAAACATCTGAGTAAACCCAGCCTTATTCATATGGATAAGAGAAAGCTTTCAAGACCTTCATTTGCTGATGTGGCACCACTCAAATTGAAGAGAAACAGCCACAGACATCCATTAATCATCGGAACATGGGATGTACGAAGTATGAATCTAGGAAAATTGGAAGTTGTCAAAAAGGAAATGGAATGCATAAAGAGTGATATCCTTGGCATTAGTGAGCTGAAATGGACTGGTTTTGGCCATTTGAATCAGACAACCATATGATCTACTATGCCGGGAATGACAGTTTGAAAAGGAATGGCGTGGCATTCATCATCACAAAGGATGTTTCAAGATCTGTCCTGAAATACAACACTGTCAGTGATAGGATAATATCCATACGCCTACAAGGAAGACCCGTTAATATGACTGTTATTCAAATTTATGCCCCAACCACCAAAGCCACAGATGAGGAAATTGAAGAATTTTATCAGCTTCTACAGTCTGAAATTGACCAAACATGCAATCAGGATGTGTTAATTATCACTGGTGACTGGAATGCAAAAGTTAGAAACAAAGAAGAATCACAGGTAGTTGGAAAATTTGACCTTGGTGACAGAAATAATGTTGGAACTTGTATGGTAGAATTTTGCAAGACCAACGACTTGTTCATTGCAAACCCCTTTTTTCAACAACACAAATGGAGGCTGTACATGTGGCCTTCACCAGATGGAACACACAGGAATCAGATTGACTACATCTGTGGCAAGAGGCAGTGGAAAAGCTTAATATCTTCAGCCAAAACCAGGCCAGGAGCTGATTGTGGAACAGACCATCAACTGCTCCTATGCAAATTCAACTTGAAGTTAAAGACAATGAAAACAAGTCCAAGAGAGCCAAAGTATGATCTTGAATATATCCCTCCTGAATTTAGAGATCATCTAAAGAATAGATTTGATGCATTGAACACCAATGACTGGAAGGCAGATGAATTATGGGAAGATATCAAGAACATTATCCATGAAGAAAGCAAGAGATCACTAAAAAGACAAGAAAAGAAGAGAAGACCAAAGTGGATGACAGAAGAGACTCTGAACCTTGCCCTTTAGCAGAGAACAGCTAAAGCAAATGGAAGAAATGAAAAGGTAAAAGGACTGAACAGAAGATTTGGACTCACCTGTCTGAGTCACCAATACTCTAGTCTTTGTTTGGAAGCACTAAGTCATAAAAATTCTACCCTTTGTTATTCAAAGTCAATCAGGTTGACATGACTTCTCATCCTAGGTTGAGGATTTATTGTCAAATGGAGATAGAATCCTCTTTACCTGGAAAGGGTGGTCACACCAAGTCATCCTGGAGGGAACTAAAAGCACACTGAGGCTTAGGCTGGCAGCTGCCTTTGCTTATTAAGTAGTCCTACTCCAGAGCTCTGGTAGCATAGTGCTTAAGGGACTTGACTGCTAACCAGAAGGCTGGTGGTTCAAACCCACCAGCTACTCCTCGAAAGGAAGGTTGAGCAATCTACTTCCGTAGTGATACTGTCTCAAAAACCCAAGGAGGGGTCGCTATGAGTCGGGTCCAACTCGATGGCACATGACAACAAACAATAACAACTCCAAAGCAGATGGCTTTGGCAGTGCCACATAAGTCACCCTGGAAAGACACAACACATTTTGTAGCTGGCTACGAATTTTCACATTAAATGTGCTTTGAGCATACATAGCTATCACTAGCATTTATATGATGTTTGGTTTGCAGGCTGGTCTGGCAGTGTATTTTCAATGCCTGCTTAACCTAATGCTTGGCAAATACTGAACACTCAACACCTACTTTTTATATTAATGAATAAATAAATGAATGGTCAATGAATTCACCTCTTCATAAAAGGTAAATACAGAGAATATGCTATAGTTATGACACATATATATATGGGAAACATATACTACCCATGAAATGATATGTGGAGAGTTTTAAGGGCAAAGAGAAAACAGCTGGTTTTTCCAGCACTCTAGGATTGGAGCAGGGCAATCTGGCCACCACAAGTATTCCTCTGGAATAGGAAGCACTTTGGGTTGTGCCATGATGGGTAGAGGGAGGAGGGGGTAACTTGCTTTCTCCTTGAGTGTAGCAGATTCACACTAGAGTGCATTTCTGAGTGGAGGCACACCAGGGGATCTGGAATCACCACAGAGAGTTTATTTCTCAGGAGAGCCTTGGGTAGAATTCCATGTTCCCTAGATATCCAGGATTAGTCAGAGATATACTAAGAGGTGGGGAGGTAGTAACTCCTCCTGATTGGTAACACTAATAGTGTTGGGGTCTTCTGTTAGGTGGTCCGGTATCAGAGACACTCAAGGATCCAATCTTAAATACAGATCTCATAAGCTTTGGAAGGAGCCCTAGTGATTCAATGGTTAAATGCTCAGATGCTAACAAAAAGGTAAACAGTTCAAACCTAGCAGAAAAAGAGAAAAAACATGGCAATCTGCCCCTGTAAAGATGACAGCCTAGGAAGCACTATGGGGCAATTGTGCTTTGGCCCATAGGGTCACTATGAGTTCAAGTCAATGCAAGGGCAAACAACAATAACAATAGATTTGGGAGTTTGGAATTTTGTGCCTGGTGACACCCTCTGCTTCTATTATCAGCCTCATAATCATTAACTTTGCAATTACATTTATTTGAATACCTACAGGGCAGGCACTATGCCAAATATTTCATTTCTAATTGTTACAGCCTCTCTGGAAGGTATTATTATCTCCATGTTACAAAGGAGAAAACGAGCCCCAGAGAAGTTAAACGACTTCTGAAGGCTCACAACTAGTAAAAAGCTTGCATTGCATTCTCAGCTCAAAAATCCATTACTGACTCCCCATTATCAAAACTTGCAGTTTGCATCTGTTTCAAAGAACACTGGGGGGTACCACAGAGGGTCCTCAAGAGCCATCCCAAGGAGAGGATGCAGAGTTCCTCATCACAGCACACGTTTTGGTGAAACATCACTGATTTAATCTGTTCACAATACTAGTTTGTCATGTAAGATTCAATTTGAAGAAAGGGTTCCGCTCTGACATTTGAAAAAAATAAAAGGCAGGAGGAAAAGGAAGGAAGGATGGAAAGGAGGAGGTGAGAAGGAAAGGAGGGAAGGGAGGAAGTAGGGAAGGAAAGATTAAAAACCAATGGCCTAAAGCAGAAAGTCCAAACATCTTAGTTTTGGGATTTCTAGACCTTTAGAAAATTTCTCCCAAACACTATCTATCACGGACCCATAAACCCTTTCTCAACACTTCTGCTCCCATCATACTGGCCAATTGACTGTTGTTTTGTTTTTAAATACTTCTCATATCTATTCACCTCTCTGTCCCTCTTCTCCTGTCTCCCAATCTTATGCTTTCATTTGATGCCTTCATTTCAAGATGTCACACAGCCTCTGATTCCTGAAGGCTTCACTAATTTTCCCTATCTGGAAGTTAGCTAGTATGCTCTGAATGCACATAAAATTTTACTTAGATCATTCATGTTGTTGTTGTTGTTGTTATTTGCCATCGAGTCGCCCCCGACTCATAGCGACCCCTCCTTGGGTTTCCGAGGCAGTATCACTACGGAAGTAGGATTGCCCAACCTTCCTTCCGAGGAGTAGATCATTCATACAGTACTGTTTTTATAGTCCTTTCAATTACACTCTTGAGTTTGTATTAAACAAATAAATAAACTTACTGCCATCGAGTCAATTCCGACTCATAGGGACCCCTCCTTGGGTTTCCGAAGTGGTATCTCTACAGAAGTAGGATAATATATGTCTTTTCACCACGGACATTGGCCTGGAGAATCTATATTTACTTAATTTCCTTGCTCAGATTGTATATTTACTGACCATCTTTATGAGAAAGGGAAAACCACAACCATTTCCTAGTTTGGCCTAATAATTACTTTTGAGAGTTCTTTTCATTTTGGAATACATGTATAGTCCTTGGTGGTACAAATAGTTTGCTCTTGATTACTACCAACCTAAAGGTTGATGATTTCAACCCACCCATGGGTGTCATGGAAGAAAGGTCTGGCAATATGCTTCCATAAAGGTTACACCCAAGAAAACCCTATGAATCCGTTCTCCTCTGTAATACATGGAGCCACAATGGGCTGGAATTGACTTGATGGTAACAGGTTTATTTTTTGTTTTATATATATATAAATAATATTATATATATGTATGTATAGCATATATATATTTGTGTGTATATGGAGCTCTGGTGGCAGAGTGTCTAAGGCATTTGATTGCTAATCAGAAGGTTGGTGGTTCAAACTTACCAGTCAGCCATTCCATGGAAGGAAGATGGGGTATTCTACTTCCATAAAGATTTACCACCTCAGAAACTCAATGGGGGTCACCATGAGTCAGAATTGACTTGATGGCAGTGGATTTGGTTATACACACACACACACACACACACACACACATTTCAGATACCAAAATTAACATGAGACAGATCCAATCAAGAACTAGTTTAATAATCAGATAACTTAGATGACTTATTCAAATTTCCAGGAAATAACATAACTTACCAAAATTGACACAAATAGAAAGAGAGAATCTTAATAGTCCACATTTATTGAAGAAATTAGCAATGTCAAGAGATATGCATTCCTTAGAACAATCAAACATAAGAGATCAAAAGGGCAGCTTTTGCCCATGGGCAAAGCACAGAAGGCAGGAATAGATAGGAAAGAAGGACAAAGGGAAATCTTAATCACAGGGAGGAAATAGAAAGAGAACTGTTACATTGTGGGGGTTGTAATTAATGTCATGAAATAAAATGCGTATGAACTGCTGAATGGAAAACTAATTTACTCTGTAAACTATCACCCAAATCATAATAAAAAATTAATTAAAAAATGAATTTCATTTTCAGGCTAATATTGCAACAGAAACCAGTGATAAAAAATTCCTGCAGTCCTTACAGAAACAATAGAAGACAGACACAGAGTAATCCCTCACAGACAACCAGACACTATGG